>NC_092860.1:56707354-56754631 GCF_032062135.1 Pyxicephalus adspersus
ATTGCTGAAGAATTGCCAAACACCAGAAACCATAATTGGAACGCCAAATTAATTAAATTAAATAAATAAAGCTGACAATAACGAAGAATACAAAAAGTCACATCAATGCATACCATCCAAGCAAACTTGCTTGATTTTGAATTGAATGCAATAAGGCTAGCGGCAATACGCCTCGTATATCAGCGCGTATTTACTTGCTTTATAAATCAGGGCCAGTATGTTAATAGGGTATGACTGGGTAATATGTGCAGGAGATGTGTGAAGAGAGTATAACAGCGTCAGAAACTACAGGTGAGGAGTGTAAATGCTTTAACAGCAGCTAGTTTGTTTGTTGTAAAGCACAGAACTTATAACACTAAGCACTTTGTATATGAGGGGTGTGCGGAGGGTATGTGGAAGGCATAGGTGTATAGAAGGAAGACATCATGTTGACATGCTGCCTTTAGAATGTTTGCTTCTCTGCCTAAAAAGGAAATAAAAAGCTTCCTTTAGCATGTACTGTATGCTTCTGTGGAGGGCATTTTTTTTTTACAAGATGTCATTTAAATGGAGGAGGAAGTGATATAATTAGTAAGGGGGCCTACAAATATCCACTTCCCTCACCTTGGGGAATGAGTAAAGAGGTACCTATTAACCTTTACCCATTCCTAGAAAAGGTTAAAGAAATCCTAAAAATACACAACACTTTTTTAACTACCATTTATCTTTTCAGGGTCCAGTAATGTCCAAAGATGTCTCAATCCATCACCAGCACTTCCCCATTCTCACACCCTGGTTTGAGCACTTCTAAACGTAGGTCTCTAAGGTCTCCAAGCATTGGTTTTACTGTAGTCACTTTGGCCAAATGCACACTGTCCAATAGCACCTCTGTTTTCAGTCCAAATTTAAAGTGAAACTAAAGATCTACTTTTACAAAATGGTATACCACAGGGTTTATTTCAGAAAGAGACAAGCAATGTTCTTTCTGCAAGCATTCTTACCTGCCTGATCTCGCTCTACATCTGTCAAAATCACTGAGCTGTGCAAGCATTGGTTGCCAGGATACGTGGCACAACCCGGCTTCCCCTGTGGTTGGCAGGACTGAATGAACGTGCAGGAATATTGGAGTTACGTCATCCTGGCTTGGCCAATCAAGATGGCTGGCCAATCAAGATGGTGCCACCTGTGATGGAAAGGGGACAGGTGAGTATAAACAAAGTTGTATTTGAAAGTAAAACCGTTCATCTCATCTGTGTAAACATGGTCATCCTAAAAAAGAGAGTCCCGAAGACAACTTGCAGTTAAAAACCATGAAATATAAATAAAGGTAAAATAGGAAAAATCAAACAAATCAAAAATTATAATAGTAAGAGAATCAAGCTCTATCAAAGCAAGACTCCCCAAAGGTTGTATAGGTTGTCATTTAAGACCACATACACTCTTAGAATAACACCTAAATAGAGTTTATAGGGTTGTTAGGATCTTGTTGAAAAAGCGGAAAAATGTAGAAGCACAGCCAATTCATAGCTTTGAGATGAGTTTGTTTTTTTAAATCAAAAATGTCAATTTTTGTAACATGTATTTGTCCAATATTGTTCTTTGTCAATGTCTTAACAGTATGGTGTATTGAATCAGTATAATTTGCTAACTAGTATAATTGGAAGTAGATTACAATTGTAAAATACAGCAGCAAACAATAGTGTCTTTACGTAAGTAAATACTTCTGGTGTGTTAAATGGGAAACTAACACAGCCAGGGTAATTTATTACTTCCGTAAGTGCCAGAAATAGTTAACAACTGTTTAAAAAAACATGTCACAAACGTAAGCAATTCAAAATGAGCATGCAAAAAAAGGTTTAGGCAATAGTTAGCTTCAGTGAATCTACATGAGCAGGGCAGTAAAGGGAACATCTGAAAATTTGCTGGAGATTTGGCAAATGTGATTTAAAGTTCAGTGAACCTGAACTTCGTGACAAATTCTATTAATGGGGGTAAATCCTGATTTAAATATGCAAGCTTGTTTAATCTAGAAGAAAGTTGATTTAAAAAGCTTCTAATGGTTGCTTTAAAAGCAAAAGTTAGGACTGGGGCAGGTATCCTCTGGCCTTTTGAGGTCAAAAATGTTTTGATTTGATTGGAGATATCTAAACAGATGTATCATTCAACAGAGTTATTCAAAACACCATGAAATATGCAGTATACTTTCTCCAATATCAGAATAAGTAAGTATTGTAGGATCATAAACAGACCATGAGGCGGAACAAATGAGGGTAGATATGACCAAGGGCATAGTGGACAAGAAGGCAAAGGTATGCTCATTTCTAGAATATTGGTCAGGAGCTGATGCTTATTAAATATCATCCTTGACAGAAGCATTACGTTGAGTCCAAATGTCATAATGTGTAATAAATAAGAAAATGTATTACTTGATTTGGGAGGATGTTTATAGGACCCTCAGAATAATGTATGTAGAATTTAAACAAAAGTGAAATTAGAGTCACCTAAAAAATATAAAAACCTCATCAAGCTTTGGCATCAATTTGAAAAACAGTTTATGAAAAAATGAGAAATGGTCAGAGCTAGGAGCATAGCAGGCAAGACTCATCACTGGAGTCTACCCCAAGCTAAGGAATGTGTAATTCATTTTATTTCCATTCCCAAGAGAACTAAACTATCCTGCTAATTAGAACAATGATTATCCACTCAGTATAATGGATCCAAACAATAAACCAAATATCTCCTAAAGAGTCATAGAAAACAAACCTTAGCAATTAGTACAAAAGAAGAGGATGGTATGGGGTGAAAACACCTAACCACATACAGTATATTACCATTTCAGTGGTCATAGTTCTGAAGAAAAAATTGTAAATATTTGAAAAATGTGAAATGTAGAAAAGGATCCATCTAATGCAAAGGATTGCCAAAGTGCAATTTGGCATATGACATTAGATTATGTGATAAGGTCTTGTTGTTAACCTTGGTCCACAAAGGTGACAAAGGAGGTGACACATTCTCAGCAAATTTGGAGGTAGTAGGGTTAACCAAAATCAGACCCAGGACACATAAGACCTGTTCATCCTTCTCAAGAGTGGTAAAGGACAAGTAGTTCTGGAATGTTAGTATGAAGGGGTAGGCCAACCTGTTTTTGATGTTTTAGATATGAGAGTTTGTAAAAGTGGTTTCAGTGATCTTTTTTCTTCAGTTATCAGAGCAATATCTAAAAATATTTGGATAGTATGGCCTTGTATCTTTAAGGTGACACTAGACCAAACCACAACCATTACTGCCTCTTTGGTTTTGAACACATAATATTTAACAATAACCTGACAAGGATTGCAATCTAGTGTAGGTGCAGCCTGCGTTCAGTGAATTCTAACTACCTCAATGTGACCTTAACAGATTCAGATATTTCATGAATATAAAAATTGTATCTATAAAAAACAATAAAAACTGTTTTCAAGATCCTCAATTTTAGCATCTGCCTCCTCTAACTTAGTGTGAAGGAGAGTAATTTAAGAATTATGTTGGGATAATTTTTTGGATCAGGTCACCCTATTTTTGTTCAGTGCAGTCAAACCAGTGTTTGAGGCTCTGTAACCCGTTTCAGATCCAAAGTTAGTTTACTGATAGCTTTTTTTCAGCTCTTTTTCAATAGGTAAATGTATGTAAACATCCTTTTACTTGTCACCTGATTGCATTAAGCTACTGATGCTGCTCACAACACTATAAGATAAGCACACGCACATGCATCAGAGCGACCCATTTTGCTTTGTATGCAGCTAATACCTCCATCTGACCATCTTCTCTAGGTGCTTCTCCATCTGTCTCTCACTAACACTTGTCACTGCTATGCTCAGTGACCAGGCTGTTATTGGTGTTTTCTCTGGTTCAGGAGTTGGAGCTGTGGGGTGTAACCCCATTGGTAGTTGGGTAGGTGTAGTAGGCATCTGTCTGGTTCTCTCTGTGGTGATGATGCCTATAGTCCCCTCTTGTTATTATGGTCTATTCTGCTCAGCCTGGTTCTCCCTCAGTCAGCTGCCACAAGAACAGAAAGGGAGAGGAAATCTTCCAGTGGGGTCAATTGTTCTCATGACAATGTCCAAGAAGGGTTTTAAAAGATATGATCTTGCTGCCTACTGAGTCCACAGGAAAGATAATATTTATACATTGCAAGTTGTAGATCATTTAACATGAGAAGTAAAGAGATTCGTAATAGGCACTTGGGAGAGTGCAATTAACAAACTGCAATTAATAAAATCATGTATGCATTAAAACATAATTAGATACATTTGTAAAACCCACTGGTACTTACATTTGATTGTGCCCTTTATTTGAGTTCCTGACTTGAATGTGCTACGCATTCAATGGAGGTCAAAGATCTGGCTGTGCCATCTACCTAGATCACAAGAACGGCTGCACAGATTACAGCAATCCATTGGCAGGTAAAACAGCTACTATATACACTGATCAGCCAAAACACCAAAACCACCTATGGAATATAAACTGAGGGCAAGGTAAACATTGTTTCTTGCCTTAGTTTTCCTGATTTTTGCCTTGGCTTGGATGAACAGAATTTAAGCTGAACTGAGTCTAATTACCAGTAACACTAGTTTAATGTTTTGGCCAACATACATGGTGTGTAATATATATATATACACACACACATACACATACATACATACACACACACATATAAACACACATTTTTTACACAGACAACATTGTATTTAGTTGTTTGCCTGGAATTTAACATGTTAACATGCACTGGATTAAAAAAT
Organism: Pyxicephalus adspersus; assembly: GCF_032062135.1. NCBI lineage: Eukaryota > Metazoa > Chordata > Amphibia > Anura > Pyxicephalidae > Pyxicephalus > Pyxicephalus adspersus. The sequence goes on from NC_092860.1 coordinate 56,712,112, forward strand.
GTATGTTCCCACATGAATTTAATTACATTTATATGACATTTACACTGCTCATTTCACATCGATTCTGATACTAAATGACTCATGGAAGAAATATGATGTGCATTGACTAATCTGCAGATATAAATTAAATTGCAAATATTAATAAACCGGTTCTGGTTGTCACTCTGAAGCTACAGTCCTCCAGCAAGATACAAGGCATTGATAAAGAAAAGTAGATTTAATGTCACTGGCTTACCAGTCACAGCTTGGTTCAGCTGTGTGATTGAAATAGGAAAGCCAGCAAGTAATTTCTCCCTTAGCTGATTCACCATGGATAAGTCTAGCTCTGTTCTTTCTTCAGTAAAACCACAATCTCTCTGCACCCATTGCTATACAAGTGTTGAGAAATAACAGAATACTATTCTGCTTGTACTGTAGACACATATTGGCTTAATTTGTATATCAATGGTTCTTTTTTAGATATATAGGCTACCTGCTGTTCCCTATTATTGTTTGATTGCAAATGTGTTACCTGAATTTGCAAAGTCCATTACACTTGGAACCTTTAGTTTTAACACAGAAATATATAAATAATAATTCTTCTTCTTATCGGTTTACAATCCCGATACATTCCACTCTAGATATTTACTTTGTACTCTAGTGCCTCTTCATTACACTTACTGTGTAAAGGTCTTGCCATTTACAGTAAGTGCTAAATGTGTACTGACATTTTTGTCCAATACAAATAATATTCATAACCCACACTGAAAACTGTAAAGTTATTTACTAAACAATAAAAGTCACATTCATCTCCTCCCTCTAATGCATGTAACCCAAATGTGGACTAAAGCAGAGAAGGGGGGGGGGGGGAGTTAAATGCATACACAGTTATTAATGCAATTCCTAAAACACTTGCTACTAAGTCTGTGCACACTCCTTAACCACTCGCATTAACCCTTACATATGTTTATACCTGTACTTATAACAGGTCAACATGTCATTTTCATCAGATATAATTTTATGTGGACTGTGTAGTAATTTTGATGCCGGTTTCAAATCTTTGTTCAGTTTTTCTCTAGCACGTCTAGTTTTTGTGATGCCGCTAATTATATGTTGTGTGAAATTCGTTATAAATAGCCTTAACATATTACAACATTTAACAGTTTTCTTTTTTAAAGGTTAGAGACCGCACTAACTGCGATTGATTTCATGTCATCATGCTTAGAAATTGCCTTAATGATCCAGACAGTTTCTGTTACGTGTGGTTCATTCACAACCAAAGCACAACGTCGCCAAATTACCACAGAACCCTTAAAAGATATACAAATTATATCATCGAAAAAATTATATCACCGAATCATCTGATCCTGACTACTTGGCCAATGAAGATTTATAACCAGAGACCTTTTCACAAGCAGAGCTAAATGATCTCGTTCGTGATTGAAATCTCTCCAAAAACAAAGCAGAACTTCTTGCTTCAAGGCTTAAACAGAAGCGCTTGCAAAGGGTGTAACTAACTCACTACAGAAAGTGAAATCATAACTTGACAATGTTCTTCACTAGTGATGGCTCACTGTGCTATTTTCATAATCTAAATGCACTCTTTAACAGTTTGTCACAAGAGCATGTTCCATCTGAATGGCGTATCTTCATTGATTCCTCTAAAAGAAGGTTGAAAGCAGTTTTACTGCATAATGGTAATTTCAAACCTAGTTTACCGATTGCCCATTCCGTTAACCTAAAGGAGTCCTATGACAACATGAAGTTACCACTTGAAACAATCCAGTATAAAACACACCAGTGCAATATCTGTGGGGATCTAAAGGTCATTGGCTTGCTGATGGAAATGCAGGGAGGATTCACAAAATATTGCTGTTTCCTTTCCCTGTGGGACAGCCGATCTACTGGAGACCATTATGTCAGTCCTGATTGGCTACCAAGAGATACCTATAAGCCCGGAACAAGCAGTGTAAAGATTCTGCCTCTGGTTGATCCGCATAAAATATTTCTGCCACCTTTCTGTAAGGCCCTGGTCAGCACCAGTCCCCCAATCTAACACCGCAGTCTTCACCTTTAGTAAGCCCCCGCTCAGCCTCGGGAGACTGGTTGTGTCTCCCAGCAATCGGTTGCTCCCAGGACTTACTGCGTAAGGGATGGTGTCTGGGAATGGGCTGGCAGCAAGCTAGGACCCCACAAATAGCAGTAGCAAGATTCCAACAGAGCCAAGTCCAGAATACAGAGAAGAGGTCATACACAGAATAGCTGTCTACCAAACGAAGTACACAAGGACAAAGCACAAGCAGATTCGGGGTTACAGACAAAGGTTGGTCCAGGCAGCATAAACTGGCAATGCCAGAAAGAGGCAAGTGCAGTAAATCAGTCAGCAACAGTAAATCAGATGATAAATCTCCAGCACAGATTAGCTCAGCTAAATGCTACAACAGGCACTGGTGACTGGGAGCAGGAAGGCCCAGCAGCCAATAGCAGTGCAGGACTGATTCAGGAGCTGATCAGCCTCTGGAATCCCTTTCAGCTGTGCACAGCCTAACAATGGATGCCATAAATCTATCAGGCTGCATATCTAAAAGAAAGCGGATGGCTGCTGGTATCCCAGTTCTCCTGGTTGCCGCAATTGACATTGCTGGTCGGAACAGACAGTGTTTATTACCAGAATGGTGCACAGCAAGGAGTTGCCGGACAGATGAGCATTTCCTAACATTAACCCCCCCCCCCCCCCTTCCTGAGGAGGGGTCTCCGGACCCTCCACCTACAGTTTTTCAGAATTACCAGTTTTTAGCTGGAACTATGCAAGAGGATTTACTAGAGTAAATAGCATTGAAACAAGATTCAGCTTCAGTGAGGCTAAGAGGTGGGGCATCAGCTTTGACATCCTCACTGGCACTAGCAGCACACAGAGGTGATGAGTTTTGCAAAAACTTCTCAATACATGCACTACCCCATCTTACAATCTGTCCAGATTCCCAATCGATTACAGGGTTATGCTTACACAACCATGGCAGTCCTAAAATTACAGGGGATGAAGGAATGTCTAGCAGAACAAATGTTAACATTTCTGAGTGGGCAGCACCCACCTTAACCAAAACCTCAGGCGTTCTGAATGTTGGTTTTCCCTGCTGTAAAGGAAAATCATAGAAAATGATCAGATTTTGGAAGGCATACCTGATTGCCGAGGTGGGTTTTCCCCACCTAGGCACTGAAGTTTCCTAGACTTCTTCTGAGGACAGGATTGCACAAAGTGACCATGTTCTCCACAATATAGACAGAGCCCTTGTGATCTTCTTCTCAACCTCTCTCAGGCTGCACATCTCTGAGCCTGCACATCTAAAAGGGAAGCAGGGGCTGCTGGTATCCCAGTTCTCCTGGTTGCCGCAATTGACATTGCTGGACAGAACAGACAGTGCTTTTTACTACGATGGTGCACAGCACGGAGTGGCCGGACAGATGAGCATTTCCTAACACTCTCCATATCAAGTTAGGCTTGATGAAGAACCTTGTAAAGGCCATGGATAAATCAAACTCCATGGGTTTTAAGTACCTTGTTGAGAAGTTCCCAAACATAAGCACTGCAAAAATGAAGGAAGGGATATTCATAGGGCCACAGATCAAGCTAGAAGCCTGGGATGCATTCAAGTGGCTGTGGCAACCATAAGTCCCCTGCATACAAGGAAAGAGCTCAGAATCTGCTTGATTCATACCACAAACTGGGTTGTCGCATGTCATTAAAAATACATTTCTTGAACTCACATCTAGAATTCTTCCCAGAAAATCTTATTTTGGCGATACCATTTTGGTATGGCGAGTGACGAATAAGGAGAACGTTTTCACCAGGACATTCAGTTAATGAAGCTGTACCGCGACAATCTAGACAAAGCGTACACAAGAAAATAATACTCTAAGCATTTCTGAAGAGACAATGGTACCTGACTGACACTGTTCAGTAGATCCATACCACAGTGTGCCTTATTTTTCTTCACACTGAAGATGTATTAACATTCACTTCAATGGTGCTTACGTTTGTTAACTCTATTAGTACTCAAAACTAGAAAAACTGATTTAGAAAAGTTTGCTGTGGTTTCTGATGATTATCAAAACTAATTTTTTGTTGACCTGTATAATACAAAATGTCAAATATGTAAAAATCCCAAACAACCTTAAAAAAGTTGTGTATAATCACAAACATTATGGTTTGATTGCCTAAATCAAATGTTTTCACGCTGCCTTTTTTCACTACTGTGTGGTGTAAAGGCTTTTTTTGGGTATAGGCAGTGCTGATGGAGTCTGTTGTATGTATACTTACCCTGATTAGGTTGCCAGCATCATTGTATAAATAACGAAGTACAAAGCAACAAATCAACTCAAGGGTGTAGGCAGTGCTTGGTGTGGTTCCAAGTCCTTGCTAGGTTAGGAACTGAAAGCATATTTCAATGCAATGTCATCACCAGAAAAACATTGGTTATATGGATTGGTATAGTATAATAAAGAATTTTATTATAAAATGTGCTTTTGATTTGAACTTGTAATTTTTAACATATAGTGATTGTTTTTTTTCTTTAGTTTGTTGACAATAAAAGGGCAGTGGTCTTTTTGCTGTTGACCCATCCTGTTAACCAAACGGTTTTATTTCATACTAATAATTTATAGTCTTTTAAAGCATTCTTAATGACCTTTTCTAATATCTACCTGTTTGTTCATATTATGCTGCTTTAAAATAATAGAAGTGTACATATTTACTATACCCACAGAAACAGTAAATAGAAAAGTTAGGCTTGGGCCAGTTACTGTGAGTCTGCTCCCTGTTTAGTGCCAGTCAGGCCTAGACTTGCTTGATGAAAACTTACATGGTTGCTAAAAGGCATTTCAAAAAGCCTTTATTTAAACTGTGATGATTTGTAGTAGATTGGAGTCCTGTTGCTGCTATTGGAACAGGTCCCACATGGTAGTTTTTAGCTTTCCTAATGGGCAGTCGTGTGAGCATAGCTGCACCCAAGGAAGAGGGGCTTCTTAAAGAGCCAGAGGCTTTTCTTTTTGTTGACCCTGACCTTTGCCTGGACTTGGACTGCTCTTTCTGTCTCCTGTTCTGAACTTTGCCTGGATATGGATTATGCTTGCCTTTTGCCTGGCCTGACCTTTGTCTGAACTTCACTGTTCAGTTTGCTGCCAGCTCTGACCTCAGCTGGCCTTGGTTTACCTTTCAACTTGCTGTTAGCCTTGACCTAGGTGTTCCCTGTTCTCACTTGTTGGATATCAGCTGTTTCCACATTGGATCCTCTCAAGTTTTAGGTAGGTAAGATGACCTGAGGCTGTGACCTGCCAGCACCTTGCAGCAAAGATTCTTGTGACCACTAGGGTTACTGGCCCATCACCTCTTTGCAGGGTGCTCTGGTGAAGAACAGATATGGCTTAGACTCTGCAACTTGGTTGACCCCATGCTTCCTGTCTGGAGAACATTAGCAAATGTAGTTTTTCTAAAAATCAAAAATTAGGTTTAATTAGGAAAGCTCATTTTTAAAGATGCTCATCACCTTTTTGGGTATATGTGCTAAGCCCCTTAACATGGTTTTGTCACCAAAATTGTTCAAGGAAGGGAGGGGAGAGAAGGACCTGTGGGAACATGTCCAAAAATGTTGTTTCTCTGTAAATAACTACAGGTTGGAAAATGTATCTTGTAGCTGTTTGGGGGCTTACTTTGCATCTGAATTTAGTTTATTAGCATTGGGATATGGAGGGGGATTAGCCCTTGCAGCAAGCACTCAAAGAAGTTTTATTTATACCAGTCTCTTGTACTCCAAAACAAAATAGTTTACTTCAGCGTTTATCAAAAACAAAACCTAAACAGCAGTTTACATCAGCTTAAAAAAGTGAGTTCAGAGTCCTCTAAATCCTCAGTGCAGTCCTCTATAATATAGTCCTTCATGAGGATTCCACAGTCCATAAATCATATCAAATCAACAGCTTTTCATACATGAGGCGACACAGCTTCTTAGCTTGTTTCCACACAATAATGTTTGTACTCCTCCTAGCAGCACACCTGTGCTACTTATAGATGACCTTCAGTCTGCTGTAGCCCAAACCCAGGGGTGTATCTGGATGGAATGGGAATACCCACCCAGTACCTTCTTTCCCATCCAGTCCAGGGCCCTGACATAAACATAAGAATAGCAAACCATTGCAGGGTTGCTTTACTACTCCTGCACTCTTTCCTAGCATACACCTTGGTTTAAATCCATGCTCTGTATAATGGATAGACGTATCTCCCGTCCAGGACCAAATGGCCAAAAGCCATCCCTACCTGGCATAACTGGTTGACCAAAATTGTGTCCTTGTCAGTACATGACATTATCAGTAGCACAGTATACCTAGCCATAGATACATGGTCCAGTAACCATTAACAAATATCTGTCGACAGGCAAATGAGCCTTTCTCCAGTTAACACATGTGCCATGACTTGCCTACCCCACATAATGAACTTTGTTCTTACCAGATACCCAGACTTTCACTACTGAGTAACGTATTTTAGTAGATTTACCTTGAAGTAGCTTACTTAGTAAATGTACAAAGTCATTCAACTCTCTTCAATAATTGAAAAATATGTTGACCTTGTCAGAAATTTACAGTGGCCTTGTGTCCTATTTAGCTTTTGTATAGCTGTTGTCATGGACTACATAAAACTCAGAATTTGCATTGTGTAGTTATGAGTGGCTAAGCAATGTAGGACAACATCCATTCGATAAAAAAAAGCTGCATTTCTGTAAAATCAACTTTTCTGTGAATAAAACATGGAATGTATTTCAGATGTGTACTGCATATGTTTTCTTTTTGTTTTTTAGCTATGATATACATTTTAACCCAAACCTGAAACTAAATAGAAAAACTGAACCTCAGTGAACTCAAATTAACATTGACTGTGCAGCAGAAAAATATTTTCAAATATCTAGGGCAACAGGGACAGTCTGAGGCAATTCTTCCTTTCAGATATATTGATAAACAGACAAATGTAGGAAAGATTCATAATTTATACTATCATACTATGATATGGAAAAATGAATAATAAAGTGTATACATGAAACCCTAGTTAATAAACAAAAAAACAGTATTGTTATATTCCATTACACTGTTTTATACAACCTATTCAATAAACCCAAGTTTATAAATGTTAAAACCAAGAATATTCTATGATAAACCTAGGTGCAATATTCATTGGTTATCACTTAAAAATAGGACTTCTAAATAATATTAATAATATTATTAATAATAATAATAATAATAATAAATAATAAAACATAATATAAATAAAAAATAAGGATAAGGCCATTAAAAATGTAAAGATAGCCTTTGGGCAAACAGTTGAATGCACAATGTATATATGTAAAAAATATTAATCAAATCAAATCTGGTTGAATTGGTTGAGAAATCCAACTGAATTCAAAAATTTGTTTGCATTTTCACTCAATGCTGATATTTTAAAACTCCTAGATTTTTTTGAATCAACACATTTACAGTCACAATACTAGCAAACAGGGGACGTTTAAAGCAGAAAATGGTGTATTAGCTAGCCAAGCACTATCTTTTGTAAATGGCTGAACTGGCATCATTCCTGATGTTGCCAGCAGTCCTCTGTAAAAGGCAGAGACAGGTCTACCAGTGTTACAGTCTGTCACTGGATGATCCCAAGCACTGACACTTTTTCCTGCATGTAGGATACCCAAGTTCATTCAGAGTTCTTCTCCAAAGGCAGGATAGTCTTGAAGTCAAAATTCACTCCAGTCTGAACTATCCACCCACCACTATATATGCACTTATCTATTCATCTCTGTATTTAATATTGTCTATTTGATTAAATGCATGGTATGATTTTATAGTGTTGTGCATTTATGCAATACAAACAATACATTCATGTTTTTGTCCTTCCAGTCCTGAGATTTACATAAGTCTGACCATAGCATAGCCATGTCCAGCAGGGCCTCAGTTTTACTTTTACTTAGAGATAGCCTCCCTAATACTGGGTAGTGAAATGAGAAGCAGAAAATAGATTAGCTCATTACTCTCTCTTATTTTATATTAAGTTTTTTTTCACTGCAGAATACCTGAATGGCTCTGGTTGGTATTGATTCCTATAACCCCAACCCAGTAGTATTGGTCAAGTGGTTGTTTGAAGATTTGCACTGTGGCCACAGCTACATACAAATCTGGTTCCCTGTGGTGCAGTTTTGCTGTCAGTCATACAGTTTTACACCACAGGTATAACATTTTTAAACTATGGAGACGCAGCATCACATGTTAGCATTGCCAAACCCCGCAACATCAATGATCTCTCTGCATTGCAGATACTTCCTAAATATGTCACTGTATACCAAACACACACCAAACTAAGGTGTGACAAGAAAAAAAGAATTGTTTTATTTAGTAGTTTTATGAGCTCTAAATGAGAAGTAAAAAGAGGAAACAGGGAAGGCAAAAATAAGCACATTAAACTTTAATAAATGCAACAGTTACCTACAATTACACAATTCAGCTTGTCCAAACTAATAAAATCACAGTTTATTGGTTGTTTATTATTGGTAATGAATTGCTAAAAAAATTTATAAAATCTATTTTGTGTAACTATGCTCTTTAGAACATGCACATTTTTATGTGAAATAAACATTTCTAATAATAAGCCCTTAATAACAATTCTAAAGCTAAAATCATTATGTTGCCATTACATTATCATTTTGTACTTTTGAAAGACCTTACATATCTGCATCACTACCTACACAGCAGTAAGGTAATGTTAACTTAACATTAAAATTCAGTCTATCATTTTTTATGAAAAAAAAAATCAATAATATTGGAGACAATATAATAAGACTTAATTTTAGTTTTATGCAAAGAAAAAGAAAAAGGGTACATTTTAATGAGCAATTTAAAAACCTCCTTTTGTCACTGTCACAAAAGAATAATTGCTTTGGGCCACAGATAGATAGGCTATGAATAGTTTGCCTTGCAACAAATGTTCTTCTAACTGTTTTTAAAATGAAATGTGGGCGTACTGAAAGATAATGTTGTAGTGATCATAACTCAACATGCAAAAAAAAAAAAAAATTCCAAGAATGGTAATCTATAGCAGTGCTTGAATTTTGTGCAGCAGAATGCCAGATAAATGAATGAGCCGGTAATGAAACTTGCCCCTCCCGCCTGTAAATATTATGCCATTCATTTGCATTATCAGTCAGTAAATTCACGCTGGATCTTGCCCCAGGCTAGTAGGTTCTAAAAAAACATCTTGGGGGTACCCTGTATAAGATATTAAACTATCAAAGATTAAAATTCAATGATATATATATATATATATATATATATACACACATACACACATACACACACACACACACACACACACACTGCCCAAAGAAATTGAAAAGTTGCAAATCTTTATTACGTATTCAAAAGTGAGAACTGTTCTAATGGGACTTTTTACAATCTCACAGTTAGCACAGTGATGACTGCTTTTTTTGCTCTTGTAACAAGCGGCACAACTTGAAAAACAAAAGATACATTTTAGCTACAAATCTCCCATCCGCTTTTCTTCCTGTTTCCAGCACTGATGGAGGGAGTATTCCTTGGTCCCGACATCCGCAAACTGAAGAAAGATCCACAGTTTGAGACAAAAATGGACAAGAAGGAAAAAGCAGCTTGGCTTTCATTTAGGAAAGTGGTCACCATATTACTTGGCAATCATATGAACTTATCCTATGGAGTAGGTTTTTGACAGTTTGGTCAGAAATATACACATGTGTAGCCCACTGAAGGTCAACTTGTAGAGCTCAGGTTGTGCTCCTCCTGAATCTCTTTGTACAAAGTCACATTTACCAGTCCTGCTTCCTGGTTGTTGCCCATCTATGTATTGATTATATGTTCATCTATTTTTTGTATACATGTAAGCTACTTGGATTTGAGCACAGATATCTCCATTCTATTGATCATCAATGTCTTCTTAAAACTGGCCCATTACTTATCCTATGGATACATAAACTAGCACAACTGTGCTTGTTTTAGAATATTCTACACACTGTTAGTACAAGCTTGTCACCAACATTTGATTCTACAATATCCATACATATTTAGCGAAACAAAAACTTTATCATGTACCTCCATGCTGGCATAATATACAGTTTGAACTGTTTTGACATTTTTACATTTATAACAGTTAACCTAAATTCATGTGTGATTTACGCTTTTGTAAGCTGTCTTCCTACACTATCATTCAGTTATTTTTAAGGGAAAGCATCATGTTTTTTCTGAGTAATGTAAAGTCTTGATTACATTTCTTTGGCTGCAGTTATGCAAAACATAGTGGGCAATTAGCTCAATTTCATAGAATACTAGCATTATTGGATTTTGTACTTTCCCACTTCTATCTGAATAAGAAGAAATATTCCTTGTTGAATACAGAAAATTGGGAGTACTTATTCATACTTTATAAAAACACCCAGCTTTGTTAAATAATGTCAGATTTTAGAAGGGTGTAATATCACATTCTTCATTTTTTCTCATCATCTTTGCAATTTACCACTTCCTATACTTAGTGTACATTGATAGTGGTTCGCTGTCATTTTATCTGCATTTCTACAATTATAAATTTTCTATTTCCTCTATCTTTTTATTTCTTACAAAGATTTCCTGAAAATACCAATTGACCCTATCCATCAATGCATATCCTAATGCAAAGTTTTCCAAACTTTTGTCATGTTGCAGTACCATCTTTATTGCAGCCAGTGTACTAGCAAATAATAGATTGCATGCCGTTTAAGAAGGTACGCCCATGTACCGGGGTATTTATAGTGCTAAAATGTTAGGCCTAGTAAACCCAATTTTATTTATAAAAATATTTTTGATCTGATACAATGATTTACCAGCCAGCCAATCATAGGGACCCCTTTTGGGGTGCTGACCATTTGTGGATAGATCAGACATGTTGGAAAATATAGATTGAAAGTACACCAGTTGTGTCAGATGTATAAAGTTGATCAAATCATAATTCCTTTTTAACAAGAAAAATAGTTGAATGGGTAGAACATTGTACACATATGTGCAGGGTTTTGGTACCAACAGGCAACAGATTACCAATTTAGAAAATTTAATCGGAATGGTTAAAGTGTAAAGAACGGTGGATGTGCTGGTACTAAGCCTTAAAGTTGTTGTCTTTGGATATTCCTATTTTGTAAATCATTGAGTACTATCTATTTTCTCCACAGCATTAGGCTTTTGGGAAAAGATCTCTTTCATGCCACACTTTGTGTGATCTATTTTCTTTTTAACTTTGTACACTTGCAACAGTAACAAAATTAGCGAAATGTAAAGGAGTTCATCAGCAGAGGTTTACTTTAAACTAATATAGAAGGAAAAGTATCTGTCAAATAATTAGTGCAAAATAAATATACAAATAATGGTAAATCCACTTTATAAATCAGGACCTGTGCCAAATCATTGACAGCTAACCCACAATAGTACAAAAAATATTGTTTTGGCTTCACAGGTTAAAGTTGTTTGGAAGTGCAAGAGGGCTTATGTAAGAGGGCTTGCATGATGGTTTTTATTGCCCGAATAAATTTATATTGGTTTACTTTAATCATATTTTTGTTATTGTTGATGCAGTGGTGCTCTCTCTGAAAGAAGTGGGGACTTGCAGGTTTGGTAACTAAGAATGGAAAGCACTAAGATAATAGACCCTAGAATCGGAGAATTGGAGTGGTTGCAGTAATAAACCCACAACACTGGTACCAATGACTGCACTATTAACCCGCAACATTGGGGTCAGTGGCTGCAGTCATAGTCATTAGATTAAATGTCAGTGGCTGAAATAATTAACTGTTATCTTTGGTGCCCAAAGGTTAATAAACCTCAGGATTGTTGCCAGAGATGACAATAATAACTCCCATGATTTTTGTCAGCAACAACATTAATACCACCCAGGGATTAGTGTTTGTGGCTGCAGTAATAACCTCTCAAGAGCTTACAATCTATTAATAAAGGGGGATACAGAAGGTGGAGCAGCTTTCAATCTATTAAAGCATAAAAGAGGGTATAAAAGGAGTATGTATTTACAATCTATTGAAATGTAGGGATACTGAAGTTAAAAAAAATAGGACATATATTTCTTACACTGATTACAGACATTGGGGTACACTGGGGCTTACCACTGACCACTGACATCAGTGCATTTTTCTCCTTTTTTCTCCACTTGCCAATAAAGGGGAAATATGAAACATACTGCTGACTGCATTACGTGTTGCAAATGTGCACACTGTAAACTTTAGGTATTGTGAGATCGCCCGTAGCAACGGGGGGTGTTTCACACAGGAAACATGGCCAGCAGGTTATCAATGCATCAAGGGTTTTATTCACTAATACTTATTTCACAAAAAAAAAAAAAAAAAAAAAAAAGGCAAAATAAAGTCTGGCCACTTGGCCTCTAACTGAGGTTCCCTTTCTATCAGTCCTGGGCAACCTATTGCGGCACAGGACCCTAATGCTCTAGCAGTACAGTTTTCCCAAACACTTACAGTTTACTTCTAGACTCCTCCCAGCTCACTGGCCAAGAACTGGAGCCCAGGAAAGAGCAGGCTGGGAGTTTATATCCACAGCCTAATTGCTAGGATGGGCTTCAGCTGGGATCATTTTACCCTAATCATCCCTAAGCCTCTGTAGCTCTCCCACCTGGCCGGGAGGCCTATTGTCCTTTAGCCTGGTAACTTTAGTTCCACTTTCAGGTCAAAAGGTGGCGAATTTAACAGAAAAATACTCTGCATATAATATGTACCTTGGGCAAATGTACTTATCTTCCTGGATGACACCCTCTGTTTTCGTAAGCCAGCTGTTACATACCCCCCTCCAGTTTCAACCTTAGGGTTGGGACACAGGCTGCCAAATAGGTATGGACCCGAGATAAAGCATCGTTATTCCCCATCTGCCCACCAGGACCCTGCTTAACAGTAAAACTAAACTCCTGAAGGGCTAAGAACCATCTATTCACCCCCCTGTTACTCTCCTTGTTTTGGGCCATCCACTTTAATGAGGCATGATCTGTTATAAGCTGAAAGTGTCTCAATGAATCAAGAGCCCACTTCACAGCCATTCTTTTTCAACTGTAGCATAATTTAACTCATGGGCCTTTAACTCCTGACTGAGGTAAACAACGGGATGTTCTTCCCCATCTTGGACCTGGGACAGCACTGCTCCTAGTGCAACTTTGGACGCACCAGTCTGCACCAGTCTCAACTCCGTAGAGAAGTCAGGAGGATATAGTACTGGCTTGCTACACAAAGCCTTTTTCAATGCCACAAAGGCAGCTTCTGCTTCTGGGGACCATTTGATTATTACCGATTCCTTTCATTAAATTTGTCAGGGGAATGGCCTGGGATGCAAAGTGAGGCATAAAGCCCCTATAATAGCCAGCGATCCCCAAAAAAGCACGAACCTGCTTTTTATTAACTGGGTGTGGCAAATTTTGGATGGCCTCCACTTTCTTTTCCTGAGGCTTTAATATACCCCTTCCAATGGTATACCCCAGATATCTGGCTTATTCTAGCCCAAAAGCACACCTTTTAGAGTTTGCAACAAACCCTCCTTTCTGTAGTGTGTTTAGCACTGCCTGAACTTTTACTAAATGCGAGGCCCAATCTGCACTATGAATGATTACGTCATCCAGGTAGGCCGCAGCATATTTTTGATGGGGTCAGAGTACCTTATCCTTCACCCATTGGAATGGAGCTGGAGCATTCTGTAATCCAAAGAGCATATTTTGGTACTGGAATGCTCCATCAGGGGTCACAAAGGCAGTTTTATCCTTAGCTAATTCAGAGAGGGGGATCTGCCAATATCCTTTGGTTAGATCCAAGGTGGTCATGTATATAGCATTCCCCAACCGATCAATCAATTATTCTGCCTGGGGCATAGGATAGGTGTCAAACTTTGTGATCTGATTCAGATTCATTGCAGAATCTCCTGCTCCCATCAGTTTTGGGGACTAACACAATTGGGCTGGACCAATCGCTATTGGACTCCCATTTCCCAATAACCCATTTCAAGCATTTTTTTTAACTTCCTGACGTATTACCTCTCATCCGGCTTCAGGAATCCGGTAGGGTTTCAATCTTACTCTTTCACCTGGAGGGGTGATAATATCATGTGTAGCCATTGATGTTTGTCCAGGCAAGTTGGAGAACATATCCTGATTTTGAAGCACAAAGTCACTACCTTCCTGTTAACTTTTTTTAACTGGTATCTAGACTTCTGGAATTACAAGGATTAGACTGAGCAGGTAGCTCTGCAGTCCTCACTGTTTTTGCTTACCTTTCTTTCCATAGCTTTAGCAAATTCACATGATAAATCTGTTCCGGTTTCCGCCTACCAGGTTGGCCAATTTTATAATTTACGTCACTAAATTTTTCCATGACATCATAGGGACCCTGTCATTTGGCTAGGAATTTACTTTCCACCGTGGGAACTAGTACCAAAACTCTATTCCCGGGGGCAAAAGTAGGGATACGTGGACCTCAGTTAAAAATTCTCTGTTGCGCTAACTGTGCTTTGGCCAGATGCTCTTTAACCAAGGGCATTACCTGCGCAATTCTGTCCTGCATTTGCGCCACATGCTCGATGACACTTTTATGAGGGGAACTTTCACTTTCCTATGTTTCTTTAGCAATATCTAACAGTCCCCTGGGGTGCCTCCCATTTAAGAACCCGGCTGAGGACTGGGGAACCTCTCTAATAGCAAACATCAGATATGGGATTAGACAGTCCCAGTTCCTTATCTACAACCTTCCCCAACATCTGTTTTAAAGTTTTTGTTAATCCTTACCACTAAGCCATCTGTTTGAGGGTGATAAACTTTAGGAGTTTGCAAAGCTGTTTAGTTACTCGGGGCATAAACAGGGTTCCCTGATCAGTAAGTACCTATTTGGCCACACCTACTCGACTGAAAACCTGGAACAGTTCCCTGGCTATGGTTTTTGCAGAGGTAATTCGGAGAGGAATTGCTTCAGGGTACCGAGTGGCATAGTCCATTATGACTAGGATATAATGTTGGCCCCTAGCTGACTTTGACAATGGACCAACTAAATCCATGGCAATCCTTTCAAAAGGGACCTCAATGATGGTGAGGGGAACAAAAGGGCTACGAAAATGTGGCATTGGTGCTGACACCTGACATACCGGACAGAAGGCACAGTGCATTTCTACCTCCTTGGCGACCCCTGGCCAATAAAACTTCTGAATTATTCGCTCTCTGGTTTTCTCAGCCCCCAGTTGCCCTCCTAGTAGGTGCCCATTGGCCAGGTCTAACACCAAATTTCGGAATGGCTTGGGTACCACTAGTTGTTCAATGGTTTCCTCCCCTCTTTGTGACACCTGATAGAGTAGGCCCCTTTCAATAATAAAGTATGGAAATGCAACCCTCCCATCTGGGTGCACTAGATTCCCAAATATTTTTATGGCATTCTCCCAGGCTTTCAACAGTGTGGGGTCTTTCAATTGCTCTGTAACAAAAGTTTTTTCTGTGTACCTGTATGTCAGAGAATTCAATGAGTTGCTGGGTTTCTCCTGAGGTCGCCGGTTCTTCCCTAGGGTTTACTCTTTCTCCTGCTAGCACAGACAAAGAAAACCCCAGAGTGCCCCCACAATCATCAGAGGACTCCACAGTAGCCTCATGCTGTGAGGATGCCAGCGCTGCATGGGGTGGGTGAGCCCAAAGCTCACAGAACTTGGGAAAATCCCTCCTGATGATAGCATCATACGGTAAGTGAGAAACCAACCCCGCCTGATGACACAGTTTTCCTAGGGAGGTCTTAAAAGACACCAACGTCACAGGACACTCCCTAATGTCTCCGTGAACACGTTACCCCCACTGTTTTAGGATAGGGGGTCACTGTAGCCACTAGCTCAGCTTTCACCAGCGTTACCACACTACCTGAGTTTAACAGCCCAACAATCGGTTTGGTATTCGTATACATTTTACACCAATACTTTTAATCCCCCCATTTGGCAGGGCATGTATTGGTGGCAAAAAGACTGCTGTCTGCAACTCAGAAAGTCACAGTGCATTGGTTCACCCACCACAGGGCAATTTGCAGCAATATGTCCTTCTCCCCGGCAGCAAATAATATTTTTGGCTGCCTCCTGGGGGGGCTAACCTTCCCAATCTCCCCCACCATACATTGACTGGAGTGGGCCTACTCCCCTTAGTTCCTTTTTGCCTACATCCTCCACCATATGTGAGATCACCCATAGCAACAGGAGGGGTGTTTCAAACAGAAAACATGGCCAGCAGGTTATCAGAGCATCAAGGGTTTTATTTACTATTACTGTTTTCACAAAAAAACAGGCAAAATAAAGCCTGGCCACTTGGCCTCTAACTGACTGTAGGTTTCCTTTCTATCAGTCCTGGGCAACCTATTGCGGCACAGGACCCTAATGTCCTAGCAGTACAGTTTTCCCAAACACTCTGTTTTTACTCACAGTTTACTTCTGGACTCCTCCCAGCTCACTGGCCAAGAACTGGAGCCCAGGAAAGAGCAGACTGTTAGTTTATATCCACAGCCTAATTGCTAGGATAAGCTTGAGCTGGGATCATTTTACCTTAATTATTCCCAAGCCTCTTTAGCTCCCCCACCTGGCCGGGAAGCCCATTGTCCTTCAGCCTGGTAACTTTAGTTCCACCTTCAGGTCAAAAGGAAAACTGCCCGATTAAACAGAAAAATACTCTGCATGTAACCTGTACCTTGGGCAAATGTACCTATCTTCCTGGATGATACCCTGTGTTTTCGTAGGCCAGCTGTTACAGTATGTTTAGGTTCTGTTTAGCCATGCCTAATACTGAGCTCAATATAGCTATATGCACACTTTTACCTCTTTCAGCATTTCCCTCTTTCTCAAGTTCCAGTAATGGAGGTATTTTCTTTTGCATTTATTATAGTCACACTATAGTTGCAATTAATCTTCACCAAGTAAATAGGATCCTTCTGCAGGAATGCATTGCTTTGAGGACTATGAGCAAACTGATAATACTCTTATCCTTTTAATCCATCTAATACGTTCATCCCCTCAAATTCCCTAACTTTCAAATAACCTTTTCTACAAAAATAAGGTGTAAATTGGAACACAAACGTTAAAGCTTTGTATTTTCACATATTTAACTATGATTTCAAAAGAGTGTTTCAAGTGCAGCTGAATATGAATCATAAATCAATTTTCCCTTCTGTAGAGGCAATTTTATCTGTGACATTGTCATTTATTTGCTATTCCATACACAGTTAAAAAGATGACAAGGTTTAAAACCTTTTCTTCTATCACACTGGAAAGTAAATCAATTTTCATAAGTTTCAACGTGTTGAACATCCTTCATATACAGTATAGAACAGGAAGGTAAATAATCTCCCCACACAGCCAGGGACATTGAATCCTATTTGGAAGCTTTACCTACCAAAGAGGATCCGGAAAATATGGTACTGAGATTGCAGTCTACCTACAAAGCTGAAATCTTGGATCTTAAGCGTGACTTGGGGAATAGGATGGAGGATATTGAGGGAATAACGGAGGAACTTCAGGGTCATCTGGTTAAGCACACGGAGGCGCTTAATGCGACCTCTACCCTCCTGCAACAACTCCTGTAACAAAATGATGACCTGAAAAACAGAAATAGATGCAACAATATCAGACAAGTAGGGATCCCCGAGAGCATCAGTAGTGACAGCTATCTTCAATGACCTCCTCCAAAAGCCTAAGGATCACTTCATTGATTTGGACCCTGCAAGACCAGGTCACATCATCTGCAGGGTGCACTCCTATCACCTTAAAAAACATTTCATACAAATCGCCCTTGCGCAAACAGCCATCCTGTTTAATGGCCAAATGATTCAACTACTACAGGACCTTTCCCGTCACACCCGTATGCTCTGCAGAGCACTCAAGCCCATCCTGAAAGTTCTCCGGGCCAACAACATTAGATACAGATGGGAATTTCCCTTTCAATTGATTGCCACCAGCAACGAGCCAGCTTGAGGACCTACCGGTCTTTCAATCCATCATGGGACTGCCTTAAGTCTCTATACCTGACTGGCTAGTTCAGCTTCTGATCCTGGACCTGCCATCGTCTTCACCTTGGATTAAACATAAACCCAAGACGGCACACAAGAAACCTTCGGCTACACACGATAGCTGAAGCAGAATATAGACACCAACACCTCGGGACACTTTAAGGATGGGCCCTGCTGACCCCCCATCTTGATGAGTATATCTTACTCTTTAATTTTCACCCCTATGAATGCTTTACATATTAACATAGTTGCATTGTAGGTCAGGTCAGGTCAAGTTCAACCAGGGGAAAAAAATTCCTTCCTGATTCCATGAGGCAATCTGGTGTTTTCTGCAATCTGGATCAACCGTCACTGTTATTTTTACTTTAAAGCCTTAACACCCAGTTATAATCTGTGCTTCTAGAAAAACATTCAGCTTTTTATTAAAGCAATCTATAGTAGTTGCTGAAACTACTTCCTGAGGGAGACGATTCCACATTTTCACAGACCTTACAGTGAAGAAGCCCTTCCTTATCCAGAGCCTAAACTTCTTTTCCTCCAGACGCAAAGGCCCTGATTCATCAATGAAATCCGCGCTAGCTGGAAGCGCGAACGTACGCGCGACCAGCGAGCGCGGTTTCTCGCGGTCCGGAGTCGAGTGCGCTCCTACACTCGCCTCCTCACTGCCAGCCGGATTCCTGCCTTGATAATAATGAGCAATAGGGGTCGCGAATCTGCCAATTAAGGCGATTAGATTTCAGCTGCACGATTAAGGAAGATCTGTTAAGCACACTGGTGAGATCATAGCAATTAATTAGCGCACACCTGCTCTCTGTTCTGTGCTTATTTACAGTCCTTTACAGGTCAATTAGAATCTTTAATGCTTCATTAGATTTCAGCTGCATGATTTTTTAGGGGAACAGTGACTTTTAATGCAAGCTCGCCAGTGTAAAGCTGCCGGAGATGCGTGGCTCCGGCCGCGAGCTTTTTTAGTTGCTGAATTGCGCGACGGCGTACGATTTCGGATCGCGAATACGAATGCGCGAGCAGGCGTCCGATTCTGCTTGATGAATTAGGGCCAAAGAGTGCCCTCTTGTTCTTTGTAATGATCTCAAAGTGAATATTGGGGAAGAGAGTTCTCTATTTATATGTTTATACAGGGTAATCATATCCCCCCTTATATGTCTCTTCTCAAGGGAGAATAGATTCAGTTCAGCTAATCTCTCCTCATAGCTGAGCTCCCCCATTCCTTTTATTAATTAATTGCCCTTCTCTGCACTCTCTCCAATTTCACAATGTCCTTTTTGTGAACTAGTGCCCAAAACTGGACTGCGTATTCCAGATGTGGTCTGATCAACACTTTGTACAGGGGCAGGATTATGTCTCTATCTCTGCAGTCTATTTCTCTTTTGATACTAGTTTGGTGTAATCTACAAACACAGAAATGGTACTTTTAATCCCAAACTCCATATCATTTATAAAGATGTTAAACAGTTAAAGTCCCAACACTGAACCCTGGGGTACACCACTAATAACCTTAAACCA
Source organism: Pyxicephalus adspersus (assembly GCF_032062135.1). Lineage (NCBI taxonomy): Eukaryota > Metazoa > Chordata > Amphibia > Anura > Pyxicephalidae > Pyxicephalus > Pyxicephalus adspersus. Next base: position 56,731,710 of record NC_092860.1, read on the forward strand.
TCCAGAGTATGAAACATTAATCACTACTGTCTGGATGTGCTCTTTAAGCCAGTTCCATACTTATTGACCCTTACATGTGGTTCTTTATCAAACTCTCTAGGACCTTTCCAACTATAGACGTTAAACTAACAGGTCTGTAGTTACCCGGTAATGACTTTGCTCCCTTTTTGAAGATAGGAAGCACATTGGCCTTATGCAAATCCATTGGTACCATGCCAGTGATTAAAGAGTATCTAAAAATTAGAAATAATGGCTTTAAAATAACCGAGCTCAGCTCTTTGAGGACATTTGCATGTTATCCATCACGTCCTGGTGCTTTGTCAACCCTAACTTTTTTTGAACCATTTATGGCAGTGACATTACTATTTTGAAGTTGGACCTGAGCTCTGACATTTTCCTTTGTGTTCACAGAAAAAAAGGGTCTAGTAAATTCTAGTAAAGTTTAGATTTACTAGAGTCTAGTAAATCCGCCCAACTAAATGGGCTGCTCTCCTGGCTGTTAGGGGTAGCAGTAACATCTAGAGTTGCCGCCACTGGGTCTGCCACCTGCGCATCTTCACATACCTTTTCAAATTTGTTGGGGTGCTCAAACACAGGGCTGGCCTTCCTTTTCTGGGTGCCCCTACCACTCCCTCTAACTACAGTAACCCAACTCCTTACATACTCATCTTGATTAACCTCTCCACCCTCCACATCTAAGCCATTAACCACCTGTTCAGGGAGGGATTGGAGTATTTATCTGGTGAAGGTCTGTGTGTATAGGTCGAAAGCTCGGCCTGTTTGCCAACGCTGAGGATAATCAATAGAAAAGCAGAACAAAGAGAAGGGTTTTTATGTCAAAAAAATGCATTGTAATAATGATTATTTCTCATAATATATATCACAAGTATTGTGCAATGCAATATTAGGCTTCGCAATGACTGGAGATACAGATCCAGATAATTGCTGTATAGGCCCTATAAGGGCGCTGGATAATAAACTTCTGACAGGAATATATAACTTATAAACAGTAGTATCGCAAGCACAAGTTGATTGCCCAACGCGTTTCACCAATCTTTTTCAGGGGTGGTGTTACGTTTAGCGGGAAAGAACAAAGTACTTTGAAGTATCTAGGTTCACAGTAAATGCATCCTACTACTAGAGGAGGCGACTTTGACAGCATCCTCCTCTAACGTGAAACTAAATGGATATTCACACTAAAAGCGAACCACTTCCCAGGCCTAAACGAAATGTTTAGTTTCAAACCATTTTTACATACATGAACTTTGCCTAATTCATTCTGGGTACCTATAATTTGGAATATGATTGCACTATGTATGATAATTTTTCAGTTATACTGATTATACTGTATTTTATATCATTATGAATATCACTCTGTATGTTCTACGAATACAATTCAAAATGACTTCAATGTGTTTTGTACATTCATAGCCATCTTCACTATATTGTTGATGCTAAAATTGCTTTTTCCATGTTAAATTGATTTTGATCACAAATTCTTGGTGTGTCCCTGGGTGCGGGCTGACTTGCGTGGACGAGAGCATCAACTTACTATCGATGCACCCATAGAAGGTGGGTGGGTTTTCCCACAGGTTACCTGCCCAATTCTAATCCCTGTATGAGCCCGTTCTGTTGGACAGACTCGCTGTGCCCTGGATGCGCATGATCTTTGCACACTTACTCACGACTGCGGTCTCAATGCCCATTCCTCACAGGACCAAAAGGTACAAACTTATTTGTAACTTCTTCCAAAATTTATATTACCCTATTATTTATTATCCCTAACTCATTGGTACACTTTATTGTAATCTATGCCCCTAAAGCAATTTATGCCTTCTGTTCATTGATTCACCAGTCGCCCATTTTTAATCAAGGCATATGTGAATTCATACACAGTATAAGGTAATAAATATACCTTATATTGAATAACTATAGCTTTCATGGTATACATGATCCCTTACATTCTTTTTGATTGCGTTCTAATCTAGGAAGGCAAGTTATTTATGAACATATATAACTTTATCTAACCCCCCATTAGGCTCCGAAAACCCTGCACCTTATATGTTTATTATTATTTCAGTTTTCATTCGTTATATATACTTACCAAGCATAGATAACCTTGCAACATATACTATGTTTAAGTATCCAGTAATACTATATACCTACTGTTTACTTGTCCCATTATAGAGCAGTGGTCGCAAACCTTTTTGGTTCTGCGGACCACTAAAATCACGGGCTCCTAAGTGCGCATGCATGGGGAACCGGGTGTCAATCAAAGGGGAGAAACCTCCCACACAGTGATGTCATCATGATGTAGCCCCACCCACTCTCCTATCGCAGATCTAAGCTTGCGATAGAAGAGTGGGCGGGTTATGTCCAGGGACACAGCCCACCCACTTTCCTAAGCATGGAACTTGTTCCGTGGCTCTGGCCGGTGCCTACCCCCAGCAGGGTTCTTCTCCTGACCCTGCTCGGGGGTGCACCGGCCAGAGCCGCGGATTGGCAAAATTTTTGCGACCGAGTACAATAGAGTGTACTCTACTATTTTGCAATAGAGTACCTTTCAGTCTCTCACTATTTTATTCAAACTTAGCATTTTGTATCTCCACCATTTTGCAAAGAAAATATACTTACCTTAACCCCCCTAGCGGTAACCCCGAGTTTGACTCGGGGCAGAAAAAAGTTGCTGAAAGCGGTAACCCCGCCGGCATCCCACGTCATCCATCTCTGTGTTCTTTCTTCTTCCTCCGGCCAGCTTCTGCACCCGATGAGTCACTGGGGGAGTTCCCGGTGACGTTGGTACATGTGTACGTTGCCGGCTGGGCGGGGCGGGAAATTCAAGATCCATTTATATTGCATTCAATACAAAATAACTGTATTGAATGCAATACATTGATTTATATGTGGAAAATCAGTACATTGTTTTCAAGAACATTTATTTTTGGTATATATAATAGTATGAGTATATTATGTATTTTTTTTTTTTAATTTAAAAAAAAATAAAAAAATTTTTTTAAATATATTACTTGAAAATGTCAGGAGAGGAGGGCAGGAGGGGAAGAAGGGGGAAGGGGGAGGGATGGTGGGGATAAGGGTACTTTCTTTTGGTCCATATAAGTCCAAGAAGTATACAGTTGAGCCTCCCTCTTTAATATTAATAATTTCGAAAAATCGCCAACAGGAAGCAAAGAAAGAGGTTCGAGGTTCAAAAGTCTTGAGTCAAAATGTAATGTATTAATATGTATTACATTCATACATAGTAAATTCATACATGTAAATAATCATCAAAAATAAAGCGTATACAACTGTTTGTGTTTGTCTTGCCTAGTTCTGTTAAAGATCACAGAGTAAAAACGTTCACTAGACAGGGTGATGCTAACACAAGAAATTGAAAACAATATTAGATTGAAAAAGTAATATTGATATGACCGTATTTTCCGTATAAGTCCCCGACACGTTTCGCCCTAATTGGGCTTTCTCAGGGGTACATGACTTTATACGATTGGAGGTCCATATATACAGGAGAATTACAAATTAATAACATTAAAAGTATCAGCAAAAATATATATAGGTAAATACAGGCAATGATGGTTATATTGCATATTACTATTATATATTCATACACATATAGAGGATATGTGTATATTATAATTTATAGTCAAATAATAGTAAGGTAAAGAGCTAGGTAACTAAAAACACATGGACTAGTGTTTAGATAATACTTATAATTTAGGGAAAAATCGGATAGATATTTAGTGCTTAAAACAGAAGGTGATGCTGGTGAGCTGTAACATTGTGAGGTTGATCTCTTACCCAAAAATGTCATATACAGATATGGCATATACAGATAACTTACAGATACAGATAACTTACCATCTGGGGTTAAGTAACAGAGTTGCCGATTTATAGATAGTTCCAGTTGGGTTATAAGGATAAATGTAAATTTTTGTCCGTTAATATAATTTAACATTCACAGCATTGCAGGTGATAGTTGTATGAGGGTTGAATGCCTATAGGGTGAGATAAAGAAGCTTATAGTAGTTGGGTATTCATATTAAAGAAGTAGGGGTAAAAAGTAATATAGGTAAAGATGAAATCAAAATAGATTGCTTACCAGCTATTGGTAGTTGTAAAAGGTGTAACAGAAATATAATTTTACAATCATGACATTGCAAGTGATAGTTGTACACATGAGGGTTAGATGCCTATAGGGTGAGATAAAAGGCTTAAAGTAATTGGATATTCAGAATAGAACGCAAGTAGAGGTAAAATAAAGTAAAAATGGTATAGGTAAGGATGCAATCTAAATAGATTGCTTACCAACAATTAGTAGTTGTAAAGGATAAAGCATTCGCATCAGCCAAACACCACCAGAAAAGTGAAGGGTGACTTAAGTGTTATTATTTGGATGCTGATTAAACTTCTGTTCAGTGTAGAACCTCCCCGCATACTGCAGGACACAATTGATATTCTTAAATCCACACACAATATGCAAGTCCAACTGCATACTCTTATTGTCACAATTGTCGTTAAAGCCCTCTACAGTAGCATTCCTCACTCTCTAGGAGTACAAACTATATCTGAATGTCTGGATGAAAATTAGCCTACCTCCTTCACTCACAATAACTTCATTACCACCCTTCTGACTTAAATACTTAATCGTAACATCTTCACCTTTGATGGCCACACCTACCTCTGGATACAGGGTGTCGGCTATGGGGACACGTTGTGCTCCGTCCTATGCAAACCTGTATCTGGGGGCATGGGAGAAAACCCTCTTTATGGACTCCAAAATTTCCCATTACCAACAATACATTCTTTTTTGGAAAAGATACATTGACAATATTATCATCTTCTGGACAGGCCCTCAACCCACACTTCTAGAGTTCTTTAACTCTATTCAATCTAACCACTTTAATTTAAAATTCACAATGGAACATAGCAATACCCCACTACCGTTCTTGGACCTTTTCATTAGGATAGATGAAAACAACATGGTCACCACCACCTTGTTCCGCAAACAAACAGCGGGTAACACTATACTTCTCGCCAAAAGTGCTCACCCCAAAGCTCTGATTCAAAGCATAACTTACAGTCAGTACCTGAGATTAAAAAGGAACTGCACAAATGAACATGATTTTCAGATAGAAGCTAAATGCCTTAAAGAGAGACTTTTAAAACGTGGCTATCCGATCAATACCTTTAAGGGAGCTTACCAAAGAGCATGTAACCAAGTGAGATATAATCTTCTCTTTAAAGCTACTGACATGAAAACAACCACTGTACCTACATCTAGAATAATTACAAGATTCAACCGTAACCATGAGTTCATCTATAACACCTTGAGTCAACATTGGCATATCCTTTACTCATATCCAACCATACGTAAATTTATTGGTAAGAAACCTCAAATTACATATCCCTGATCCAAATTATTGAGGGAACGCCTAGTTTGGAGTCATTTCTATCAACCTCCACCTCTAAGTTCCACTAGAAGCATCCCAGGTACCTTTAAATGTGGTCACTGTAAACAATGTAATTGGATTAGAGACACAAATACCATTACCCTGCCTAATGGTACCTCCTACAGACCTTGTCACCATATAGATTGTAACACTTCTGGTGTCCTCTTATTGATAAACTGTATATGTGGAGCATTTTACATAGGGAAAACAAAACGTTTCAAAAAGCGAATTTATGAACATGTACACTCCATCGAAGTTGGTAAAATCATTACTTCAATATGTCACCATGTTGGCACTAAACATAAGTTTTATGTCCGAGCGATCCAATTTTTTGGACTTGACCATATTACCAACAACCCCCGTGGAGGGGATATAGATAAATTGCTTCAAATAGAATCCAAATGGATCGTTAATCTTCAAGCAACTAAACCCCCAGGTCCTAATGACACTCTAAGCTACAAACCATTTTTATAATCTTACCTATCAACATTACTCATATCATGAATTCTCTATTCTTCCCTTATTCTTGTCCACAGTATCCTGCACCCCTTACCTACCTTCTACCTACCATCGTACCTCTTTATATATATTTTTATATATATTTAGGTTTACTTTGGACTTTCAACTAGACTTATATTCCTCTTTATACCAGCATATACACCCCAAATTACACTACACTGAAAAATATTAAGGATAACCTACTCTGATCTTCTAACTTAAATACTGCGATTGTATCTCCTGTATTTGACTGTTAACGTTGCCCTGGATTATTTTTCATTCTATTTTATTGTATGTACTTTGAAATTATTGCTGATACATTCGCATAAGATCTTTATACTAATCATGATTTTACTGTGTCTATACCAATTATGATGCTATTGCATATATTTTCCTTGTCCAATCAACCCTTTATTTATTTGATTATATAAATCTTTTGTATTATTCAGGACTATATTGCAGATCTCCTATTCTTACCAACCAAACCTTCTATATTCTAGTGCCAGTATAGTGCAAACCGATCTTGCAATCCATCCTCATTTTAATTCATATATCCTGCTTCTAGTATAATTGACCTTGATTACCCCTCCCCCCAATGGCTTTTTCTTTAATATCCTCATTTTCTTTTAAAATACCCAAATACATATTCTCTGCTAGCTGCTGGGACTTACGGGGGACGGGGCCTCCTGTGGCGCCCGGGCTCCCACACAGACTATATCCAGCCTGTGCTTGGCCGTATCCCTGTCCTCCGTATGACCCACCCTAAACTTCTAGGTAAACTTCTAGGCTCGGGGAGGCCGCAGCATTGGCTTCCCCTAGCACTGGCAGGAGTTCTGCCAGCATGTAGGGGATCGTTAACTCCTAGTCTCTCAGGCTGCAGGCGCGTGTGCTCAACGTGGGCGCACGCACCTGCAGAATTCTACACTGAACAGAAGTTTAATCAACATCCATATAAATAACTCTTAAGTCACCCTTCTCCACTTTTCTGGTGGTGTTTGGCTGATGCGAATGCTTTATCCTCTACAACTACTAATCGCTGGTAAGCAATCTAATTAGATTCCATCCGTACCTATACCATTTTTACTTTATTTTACCTCTACTTGCTTTTTATTCTAAATATCCAAGTACTTTAAGCCTTTTATCTCACCCTATAGGCATTCAACCCTCATAGATACAACCATCACCTGCAATTCTGTCATTGTTAAATTATATTAATGGACAAACATTTACATTTATCTTTATAACCCAACTGGAACTATCTATAAATTGGCAACTCTGTTACTTAACCCCAGTTGGTAAGTTATCTAGTCCTCCTTTCTTAACCTACTTTTACCACTACTAGGTGTCAACCCCTGACATTATCATTCATGGGTTAAATATCTACATATATAAAAAATCTCAACAGCATCCATCTGTATATGCCATTTTTGGGTAAGCGATTAACCTCACTATTTTACCTATTTATTACAATCTCCTTTATCCCACTAACGTTTTCAAACACATTCAATGCTTTCTTATTTATACTTCATCCTCTAGTAACTACCTTTTAAAATGTCCACATATTGGAAACATTTAACTGGATTAATTTTATGTACCTAACCCCCCCCCCCCCCCCCAATCCTGACTTCTTTGTCAGGTATATATATATTTATCTTTTGAACATCTTAATTATTCCCTAATGATATACTTGCTATATTATACTGAAGCATATATTGTCAATTACAATGTTACAGCTCACCAGCATCACTATTGGGAACCATCTGTTTTAAGCACTAAAAATCCGATTTTTCCCTAAATTGTAAGTATTATCTAAACACTAGTCCATATGTTTTTAGTTACCTAGCTCTTTACCTTACTATTATTTGACTATAAATTTTAAAATATACACATATCCTCTATATGTGTATGAATATATAATAGTAATATGCAATATAACCATCATTGCCTGTATTTACCTATATATATATATTAGCTGATACCTTTAATGTTATTAATTTGTAATTCTCCTGTAAATATAGACCACCAATCGTATAAAGTCATGTACCCCGAGAAAGCCCAATTTGGGCGAAACGCGTCGGGACATACATAAAATACGGTTATATCATTATTACTTTTTTAATCTAATATTGTTTTCAATTTCTTGTGTTAGCATCACCCTGCCTAGTTAATTTTCCTACTTCTGTGATCTTTAACAGAACTAGGCAAGACAAACACAAACAGTTGTATACGCTTTATTTTTGATGATTATTTACATGTATGAATTTACTACGTATGAATGTAATACATATTAATACATTACATTTTGACTCAAGACTTTTGAGCCTCGAACCTCTTTCTTTGCTTCCTCTCGGCAATTTTTCGAAATTTAAAAATAAAAATTTTTTAATTTATTCAATGTATTATTTTTACATGATTTTGTGTTTCAAACTTTAATATACTAATACTATTATACTATACTGTAAAATAAACTTTCATGAAAACCAATGTGCCGCTTTTAGACATATAAAACCGGAAAGAAATGAACCGCTAGGGAGGTTAACATAGGGTTCCTCCTTTGGGTACTTACCTTAAGGGACTATCCTCCCCTTCGGAGGGGCTATCTCTACATCTACTAACTGTCTGGGATTTTCCCCCAGGCGTGTTTACACACTCATATGCTTTATCTTCAAGGAATATGTAAGTCCTTTCTCTCTTTTTCATATTGTCATGTATTGCCAATTTGGATGTCCAACTCCCTATTTCACAACCTTGGTCAATAACCTGGAACAGTTTGGACATCACAACTTGATTCTTGGAAGGGACTTTAATATGCCCTTGGTACCACTGATACCTCCTCAGGAAGATCAGGAGTCCCAATGGCGTACCTATCCAAGATCAAATGCCTTTGGTAGAAACCTGGTGTTGTGTGTATTTGGCGTATCCAAAATCCTACTGGATTCTCTTTTGCCCACAACTCTTACAGTCGCATTTGTTATTTACTAATTGCCCAATCTCTACAAGACACGCAGCTCCAGACCAGAATCGGGTAGTGGATGTGGTCTATTCATTAAGCAAGGGAACGGTTGAACTCACTCATACATCCAGGAAACAGCACTTCCACCCTCTTCTGAAATCCGAGGAATTCCTTGGCACCATTATGCAAACCCTTTGTTCTCATAAGGCCTTCGTGCACAACTTGCAATGCCGAAAATCCTCTCTCCCCTAACATGTTACTAGCCAACATATCTGTCATACGGAAACTGGGAAAGGACACAGCCTGCTGCGGCAAATACCGCCCCATTTCCCTGCCTAATGTGGATGTCAAACTGTACGCAAACATTTTGGCCAATAGAATATATTCCCCTTCTTCCTTCGCTGGTGCATCATGAACAAGTGTGTTTCATCCCAGGTAGGAAAGCAAGGGATAATACCACTAGGACTATCCACCTGATCTCCTACACCTAAAAACATAAGGGCCCTGCTTGTCTAGTATCAATAGATGCAGAAAAGGCCTTTGATAGGGTCAACTAGAATTTTTTAGATCTGATTCTGCAACAGATTGGTCTGGGTTCAAACTTCTGAACTAAAATCATGACCCTATATGCAGCCCCGGCTGCGAAAGTGCTGGTCAATTATACCCAATCTGAGACCTTCCCCATCTCCAATGGCACCAGGCAAGGTTGTCCACTCTCCCCACTTCTTTTTGCCTTGGTGATGGAACATTTGACCATCCATGGGCGTCCATACGCAGATGATGTCCTCCTATACGTTACTAAATTACACATTTCCTTGCCCTCAATATTTTTGGAGATGCAGAGATTTGGCCTCTTCAGCAACTTAAAACCTAACCTCTCTAAAATTAAGGCTCTCAATATTTCCTTGCCCCAACCACTTGCCACCCAGCTCTCCCAGAATTTCTCCTTTAAATGGGTCTCATCCTACATAACTTTTTTAGGTGTCACCATACCCTCTGACCTTGCCAGTCTTTACCAGCCTAACTTCACCCCCTTGCTCAAATGCATATTGAAAGACCTTGACCACTGGAGTAACCTTACAATCGCCTGGTCTGGCAGGATGCACGTGTTAAAAATGGACTCTCCACCTAAGCTGCTGTATGTTTTCGTGACCATATTGCCACCTTCATTTTTCCGCTCACTCTGCTCTCTTGTGTGGGGGCGGACGTAGACCGAGAATAAAACACATCTCCCCATGCAGACACAGGTCGGCGGTATGGGGCTGCAAGTTTGAACTCTACCACACTGCTGTCACACTTACTCGTGCAATTGAATGGCAAACCCCATCCATGGGTAAACTTTCCACCCTGGCTAGGGACTTATTCCCTTTAGATCTGAGAGCTGCGGCATAGGTTTCCCCTGTCTCTCAGCGAACTGAATGTTCACTGCTCACCACAGCCACCCTGAAAATCTGAATACGAACACCTTTCCTTTACCTCTACCCTCTCCCCATTACCACAACTCTTTGACAACCCCTTATTCCCTTTGGGGATGCACACAAGCACCATGGAAGGCTATACAAAGGAATTTTGGCCCCTTTTAGTACCGGCAGACATTACCCCGGGGGGACCCAAAATGCTGGCTACAGAAATTATAACTCTCTGCCTTCTGCAAGCACTGCAACTGTCACCCCACACATGTAGATCGCTGACTGAATTTGAGCAGCTCTGCACCCTAACTGAATCTTTTCGACAATTGGTATCCATACTGTATAAACTGCCTATAAGCCTTCATGATAAAACCACCCCTAAATACATTTCAGAATGGCACAGAGATGTGGGATGTGAGACTACAGAGTAAAAACTATAACATTTTATCCCGCTGGTATAGAGACCCAGCCTCCCGGCACCACATGTTCCCTTTGGTACCCACCACTTGCTGGAGATGTGGTGCAGAGGAAGTGTCCTAATTGCATATATACTTACTTGTTTAACCTACCTGATACTGCAACCGTTTTGGAGGGATATTTTCTCAATTTGCTCCGACCTGTAGGCAACTACGCACACCCCGACCCCAGAGATGGGTTTGCTGTCTATTCTCCCTGGCCCCCCAGCCTCTCACAAAAAATCTGTGCTCTGCCACTTATTAGCGGCAACTTATCCCCCTTATTGGAATTGGATCCCCTTATTTATTGGAAACAAATAATACCTCCTTCCCTATCCCAATAGGTTACTAAGGTCAACAACATTATACAAATTGATAACAACTGCAACGCTGAATTTACTGCCTGGTGTGCATGCTGGAAACACTATAGTTCCTATGCCGCATTAAGAAACTGCCTTAGCCCCCCCCCCCCCCCCCCGAGTTAATTTAAGTCATTTTACACGTGACACCCTTGCATGGTCCTGAAGTCCTAATTCCTAAACCCCCCCCCCTTTGTGGATTCACAACTTTGACCCACCCTAGTTTTAATTTGATCTTCCTTTATGGACTGTAGGTTAAGAGCACTCACAACTTATTCCCTTCCCCCAGGGTCGCTTCTATCCCTTTTCCCAATCCATTTTTCCTTTGCATAATTGTTGTTAAAAAACTGTTCATTGGTTAAATGTACTCTACATTTAATGTAATTTCTTGATAAAACATATAGACCTATAAACTTCATATTCATTGATCAAATCAGGTTGACTCTTGTGCTACATAATTGATGGCAGATGTAAAGGAGAGTGCAAAACCAGATTGTATCTATCTCTCAATATTTTTACTGATAAATTTAAATTTTTATTCCTTATAATTTCCCCAAATGATTAAAATAAAGTTCTATTTTCTAATGTCTCTCTTTAATGTTTAATTCAAGATAAAGCTTGCCTTGTCTCTGCCCCTTGTATTGTAGCCTAACCAAGCCGCTTTTATACTGTCTAATCCCTGAATATACTTTAATATTTATTAAAACTTTTCTTATCTCCTGCTTATATACTGTGGAGTAATCAAAATCTAAATCAATTTGTAATAAAAAATGCTGTCTATTGCTGTCTATTCAAGCACTTGAATACTGCCCTGATGCTTGCCAATTTCTACCAAACATATCCCTGAAGTCCATTTTTAAACTATTTGGGAATAATTGAGAATGTAGAGATGGGGGAGTTTGGGGAATAAGTATTGTGATTTTGATTTGTTTATGTGAATTCTGTTTTGACATTTGATAAATGCAATGAAGCACACCAATGTACCATGAAGAAATAAGCTCAAACTATGTTATTAAGCTGTTTTGCCACAGGGCATTCACAATATTATAGTTTTTAGAACTGCTGTGGTTGATAATATTACCTGTTAGTTCAGGCCCATTTTTACATATATTTATGCCAAGCTATACACAAATGTTAAAACAACCAATGAAAACTACGTGATGCAAGTATGTGGTGTCCCTGACTTTAAAAATTGGACTGTTCTATAACCACATATAGCTTTAAGGTATCTATTAAGCATGTCATTTATAGGATGTGTTTTTTCCATGTTGCTCTTAAAGTCATAATAAAGTTACTTAGTCATATAAAGTACACTAAACATAAATAAATAAATTCATCAAAAGACAATAGAAACCATAAATACCATGCCATACAATATCACGTCCTAACCTCAGATTAAAATGTACAATAAAGAGGCCCCTAAAAATAAGCAAAACAAATTGTTTATGTTTCGTGTACTTTATATGATGTTCTTTTTCTTTTCTCTTTCTTTTTTTTTTGTATCCTGTGTTATCCTTGTACTGTGTAATGTGATGTTTTTGATTAAAAAAATCAATAAAACGAGTTTTGAAAAATTACTTTTTTATACTTAATTTTTTGAAAAATATTTTGCCTTTTTAAACTGTCCTCCATGGCAGATGCCTGTTCCCTATGACTTTTTTTTGCTTCCCCATTAGCCCCCAAAATGGTCAGCATTTAACACTAGGATTTATCCCCTTGGAATTCAATAGGATTTATTTCTAAAATTTTAACCATAGAACCCGAGTCCCAGTAAATTCCTACTAGAATTGTTAAAGCATTAAAGTTCCTCTTTAGTTATCTTTCAATATAGAACTTTGCTTAAATTGCACTAAAACCAGAAATATTATTTTTGAGACATTAGTGTTCAGGGTGGCTAACAGGGGTTACACACAGATCTCAACCCTTGCACACCATGGATTGAAATATTTTTAGATAAATACAATAATATTTCCTATGGAACTTTTAAGGTGCTCACCAATAAACAATATTAGTATTATAAAAGCATTTCTTATGCTACTTTATTAGGTTATACTTTATATATAGATTTTAAAAAAACAATGTAACAATGTTTTAACTATGTTTTACATATACAATTTGTCAATTCCATATCTAATATTTGCCACATTAGCGTCCTTGGTATGGTCTCTGCATCAGTTTCATCTTTATGAACAAGATAAATACATAAATAAAATTAACCTCATTGACATAGACCAGTTGGCTGTCAATAAACAATAGAACCATAGTTTGCACCTTCTTTTAAAATTCCAACAAATGAGCGTGTTCCAAATGTGACTCTCACACAATATATTTGATGTAGCTGGTTAGCATTGGTACAATGCATGCAGTTGTATGGACCATGACCCCTTGACTTTCCCAAGAGGCTAATATCACTCTATTGTGCCTTTAGTTTTTCACCAATGTAGATAGTTTTATATTCACAAACCAAATTTTTGCCAATACACTCAAAAAATATATTGAACATATTATCAATATCCAAAATAAAGCTTTATTGAAATAGCAAATCACTGTGTACAGTATGTTACATTTGCAGGAAATATGTACATATTGTTAAATACAATGACATAGGATAATCATCTATACCTGTTCATATTGATAATACATTTTCAAGTATTAACAAGTTTAATCATGGAAAATAACAAAATAAACATGTAAAAACAGCAAGAACAGCCACCTTATAAAGGGTAAACAACAATAAAGAAGTAAATTGGTTAAGATGTTCCGTTTGCCCTTTTGGCTTTAGGACAGAGAAAGACAGAACAAAGAAAGACAGAAAAAAGGAGGGGATAATGTGCAGAAGATATATTGCATCTTTCAGAAGGATGGGCTCTCTATCGTTGTACACATTTCTTTAATCTTGGGAGTCATAAAAGTTCCACCAAAAGGCCCAAGTGGTGTAATATTTTGTTATAGCATCCCGGGATGCATGAATTATTTCCTTCATTTCTGAAACCATTCACGTAAGGTTGGCCTAGACACTGATTTTCATAGTCTCGGAATCAACAATTTGGTGGCATTCAAAACATGGAATAGAAGTGTTTTTTTATATTGTTGTGGTGTGTTGTTAGTGTGGTGTAGCAGAATTTGCGCTGGGGTTATATTATCATGTTCCCCTGTAATTTTTGGTAACAAATTGATAACTTCATCCCAAAAAAGTTGAATAATTGAGCATCTCCGCCACATGTGTAAAAAAGAGCCTTCAGCAGATTTATATCTCCAGCATTTTAAGTCATTTTGAGGGTGTATTTTATGTAAGTCTAGAGGCACTCTGTACTATCTTGTGCGTAATTTGAAGTTATTTTCTTGTATGTTCACATTTTGTAAACATTTGCTCGCAATTATGTTGATATTTTCCCATTCTTCATCTGAAAATGCCATCCTCAGATCGAACTCCCACTGCAAATGAAAACGGTCCACCAGGGTGTCCAGGGGAACTAAAAGTAGATTGTATATCAGTGATATTGTATGCCTTATTGGACCAGTGGATTGGCACAGCTTTTCAAACATAGTTGTTTGGAGCATAATCTATTCTTGTCTAAAGTGTTGAGGAAATGTCTTAATGGGAAATAGGACCTACACGGTATAAAATTTGCATTTATTCTTGGCTTGCAGTGCTTGTTTGTCTGCCAGTAGTTTTCGATCCTCTCGCCATGGTTTAAGAAACTCATTTGACAGGCCTGGTGGGAATGCAGGGTTGGACCATATTGGGGTGAGAGGACTGGGAGAAAACGATATAATAAATCTACGAGTCATCAGCATAAACACCCTTAACGAAGCTCCAATAAAATGATGGGGCAGGAGCTCTGGGTCTAAATTCTTTCTCTGAATCCATGGGATAGAGTTCAGTGGTATTGTGGAGTATATCTGTTCTAAATTTACCCAGTCTTTAGATTGGGAGTTTGCACACCAGTCAACAATTCTGGCAAGGTGAAAAGTAGTGTTTCCTGATATCTGCCTAGACCTCTTCTGTTCTTTGGTGTTGCAAAGAGGCGAAATGCTATCTTAGGTGGTTTCTGCCCCCAAAGGAATGTTCTAAAACATGAAAATATAGACTTGAAAAAGGAGTCTGACAGAAAGATTGGGATTGTTTGCATCAGATACAGAATTCTCGGTAGGACGTTCATTTTCAGAATTGCCGCTCTTCCAAGCCAGGAAAAGGCTGATTTGTCCCAGATCTGTTGCCAATTTTGAAAGGAGTGCTACAATTTAAATTGTACTATTATGAAACTGATGAGGCCACGTGAATGGGAACTTTGATTGACATTCTCTCACTTCTTGTGAAGACAGCAAAATATTAAGAGCAGAGGATTTTGCTTAATTGATTTTAAAATATTAGATGTATTGGAATGATTCCAGTGTAATAGGTAGTGCAGGAATGGAGGACAATGCTTGGAATTGTTTGGCTATCTCATCCGATTTTACGTATACTTGACCATGTTTATCTCTAATTTGCGCTATATTGTTCCGGGCCTGTTTTTCTTAGACCTCTAGCCACCACTTTTATTAGCTTGTTCGTAAAAGAACTTTGAGGATAGTGCGTACGCACGTTTAACTTGTGCAAAGAGTAACTCTTTCAGCTTTTGTCTCAAATCTGTTAGTTCTGTTAGCGTTTTTTTCTCCCTACATTTATGAACTAACTCTAGATTCTGGATTTTGTTCAGTGTTAGGGTTAGCATTAAGTGCCAAGTATTCTTCTAGTTTTGCCTTAACATCATTGTTACTGCAATATCACAGAGCAGGGATGGGTTAAGTCTCCAGAACTTTTGTCTTAGGGAACCTTCTGGTAGACAGATGGTGCATGTAATCGGGGCATGGTCAGAAATGGTTATTGGGTCTATAGGTGCTTTGGAGAGGTCAGTAGGATCTCTCAGAGATATATTAAAAAATAATCTAAGCATGGGTATCGATTATGGGGATGGGAGAAGAATGTATAATCTTTAGTATTTGGATAGAGTGTATGCCATGTGTCGTGTAAAATGAGGGCAGAAAGGGAAGCTTTGATGGAACGGAGTGCTTAAAAAGTTAAAGTCGCACTACCCGTAGAATAGACCAGCAGTGGGTTAAGGGGGACAATAAAATCGCCACCTAGTATAAGCATGCCTTTAGTAAAGCCTTGCAAAATTCTTAAAATTTGCTTGAGATATGTTAGGGCTAAAGATGTTAGCAAGAGTAAAGCTATGTACACACTTCCAATTATTATCGTTGGAAAACGAACGACGAACGATCCTGCACGATATCTACGAACGATCGTATAGCACCGATCCTGCACATAGAGATAACGACATGATCGTTCGTAGATATTGTACACACAATAGATACGATCGTTTGAACGATAGAGGAACTATGTGCACGACAGGAAAGTGAACGAACGTCCGTTCATTACGCATGCTCAGACCATGGACGATCAACGAACGACCGTACACACGAACGATGTTCAACGATCGTCGTCCAATCCGATCCGCCGGTCCGGTCGTTCGTTTCCAACGAGTTTCCTCGTTCGTCGGCGTCGTTGGTTACTTTTTTACGAACGATTTTTTGCCCAATAGATCGTTCGTCGTTCGTGGATTGGAACGATAAAAATTGGAAGTGTGTACGCACCTTAACTGGCCTATGATCAAGATTACCCCCAAGAATAGGATAGCGGCCTTCAGGGTCCGGGATCTGTTCTTCCAACTCAAAATGCACTTGCTTGGAGAATAAAATGGAAACACCTTGGGATTTTAAAATAGGGCTGGTTGCATGGTATGCCATTGGGTAGTTGTTAGAAATTAATTTCTGAATACTTTGGTTTCTAAAGTGAGTCTCTTGGAGGAATAGTATCTGAGACTTTTAACTACTAACCATACGCAAAATTGAAGGTCTTTTTTCAGGTGTATAAAGGGCTTTGGCATTTAGGGAAAGAAACTTCCATGACCTGGATGTGTTTGTTGGGTAAGTGGACCAATTCAAATTGGTGAGAGGGACCATTGTGAAAACCACAAAAACAAGAATTAGATCTCCTTCAAAAAAAGGAACAAGAAACTGTAAACTGCTAATATTGGAATAAAAATTTTGTTTCTATCATAGATAGGTTGACAAGTCAGTGTTTAACCAATCCCCTATAGGAATCAGGAAAGAGAAATCGGGAGTGGGTGTGTATAAACAATCACTTACCTAGACAAAAACCGGATGTGGTCAGTCAAATAAATTAATGTCCAACTGTGGGGGGTGGATATGTGTGTTACAACTTTCAATGGTGATAAGAACGACATCCCCGAAGGAACTCAACAAACAAAAAAAACCCGAAAAATAAAATGGGTAATTTTAACTATGTCGGGACCTAGCGTATATTCTGTTTGTGGATCAAATTATGTGTTTAAGAATGAACATGCATATGTGAATGGTATTTGCTTTTTCAGGTTAGCTTTTAAGGATTAGTGTGGATATGGTACCAATGACATATCAACCATCAATTCAATATCCTGAACTGCTCATAATAATGAATTGATAAAACCTTCAGCGTCATATGAACATAAAAAACAAGAGCACTTTCAAAACCTGTAATGCCTATACCAGCTGTTTGACAGAACATTTAGTGTTCAGTGTCAGTCAATACTCAAGCAAAACAAGGGTAGCATTATACCTTATCTATGCATCTCCTTTTCAATCAAACCTCAATTAAAGGCTGTTAAAAAATAGTATTATGAGAGTCTGGAGAGTATCACATATTATTCAATGGCGTATACAATGGTCACGAGATGCCTTTTTGCATGGTGCCACTGAGAAATGGTGCTTACATGTGGTACATCCCAATAATACAACAAGCTAAACTGATCAGATTAGAATGTGTTTGAGACTAGACATTCATATGTGGATGAAATATGCTTTCTCTGCTCAACTTTTAAAGATTGCTGTGGATATGGTACCAGTGCAATATCAACTATTAATTCCAAAACCTGAACTGCTCATATTATTTATCTGGTAAAACCATCAGTGTCCTCATGTGAACATATAAACAAGAGCATCTTTAAAACCCATAATACTTGTACTAATAGTCTGACAGCACATTTAGTGCTGAGTGACAGTCAATGCTCAGGAATAACAAGGGTAGTATTATACCTTATGTATGTATCTCCTTTTCAATCAAACCTCAACAAAAGGCTGTTGAAAACTAGTATTATCAGAGTATGATGAATATCAGATATTATTTGTCAGGGTAAGTATTGATCAGGAGATGCAGTCTTACATGTTGTCACTGGTGAGGCTTGTTTAGATAAGGTACATCCTATTAATACATAAAATTAAACCAAATATATGAAATGCAAGAACAATTGAATTTTACATCAATGGTCCTTTCTGGAAACATTACTACTTATTAGGAAAACAGGATTATCTTCTAGGACCTTTTCTGGGACTCCGATTCAGATCCTGACCATATCTTCTGGGCTCCGGTTCTTCTTCTTGTGGTGGATGACCTTGAGTAGGAACGGAGAACTCTGAGAACTAGTCAGGTAAATCGACATCCGGTAAACGCAGTTGTTGAAGAAATCTCGGCAAGTCCTCTGGAGAACGAAGGTGGTTGAATCTGCCATCCATAGCTGTGAAAAGACAAAATGGAAACCTGCAGCGATAGGGTATTCGGCATTCTCTCAAGACTTGAAGTAGAGGTCGTGCCTTTCGTTGTTGGAGGGTAATAGAGGAAAGGTCTTGGTATAAATTAATTTCAGATCCATTATAAATAATAGGATCTTTAGAACGTGCTTGCCGCATTATTTCCTTCGTCTGGGGAAAGTTCATTAGACAGCAAATGACATCCCTTGGTGGATCACCTTCTCTACCTCTAGCACGTAGCGTCCTGTGGACTTTTTCTAATTCAATTTGAGATTCCGGTGGCCGGTCTAATAGGTCATTGAATATTGATTGTAATGTCATAGACAATTGGTCTGCTTCTATTGCTTCTGGCAGGACTCTAAAGCGGATATTTTTGCGTCTGCCTCTGTTATCAAGATCCTCTATATGACGACGCATTGCAATACATTGTGTTGAGTGATGGCTCGTAATAGTGCATATTTCTTGGATATCAGAGTCCCTGTTGGCACAGGTTTGTTCAACATTCGAGAGTCTGGCAGCAATTGAACGGATATCTTCTTTTAAATCAGAGATAGCTGCTGTTAGGGTGTTTTTGATATCAGAGGCTAATGTCTGGAGGTCTGTGTGTTGAGGAAGTTCACTCATGTAAGTCAACATTGGTTCAGTAGATAGGGAGGCAGATAATGGTGCTTGGGCTCCTCCGACATCACCATCTTGGGATCGGGGAGATCTTGTACTATCTTGTGATGAAGGCCTAAACATGTCAGGTAAGTTGCGTCCCCGTTGAGGAGGTGGATTGTTTCCAGAAGATTGGTATCGGCCAATTTTCCCCATTTTAGTAAAAAAAAAAAAAAAAAGGAGTTCCCTTGGGTTGTCTATACCCCTTTTAAAATGCCATCATGATGAAAAGGTATGAGAGCTCTACTGCAAGTCACCAGTATGTAAGATAATTTATCTTGGTAGATCTTATGTTTCCCCTTTGAAGTAATTATTGAAAAATTGTATTCTTAAATGGTACAGAGAAAGGAAGAAATCTGAAATTCTTCTTGAATGTAATAAATAAACTGGAAATCTTGCAGGAATCTTGTAAATCTTGAGGGTAAGCAGGAATACAGTACTCACCAGTGCCAGTATAAAAGTGAATATTAAATTTAAATCAGTAATCTATCCAGCTGATGTGTGTCCAGAGAGTTCACCTGTGTCCCCTGCTTTATCTTTTGCTGTCTCCCTTCAGTCAGCTACACTTGGTGAATACATACCGTGTTTCCACGAAAATAAGACCTACCCCGAAAGTAAGACCTAGCACTATTTTGTAAACCTGCCCTAATATAAGACCTACCCCGAAAATAAGACCTAGGAGAAAAAGAAAATAAAAGCATACATACCGGTAAATTAAAAAAGTACTCACCGAGACAGCTCCAGATATCTGATCCTGCGTGTGTGTCCTTTATGCTGGCTGCAGCGTGTGTGTCTCTGATGCTGGCTGCAGGGCGTATCTATTCCTGAGCCAAACTGAAAGTAAAAAGCCTGCACTGAACAAGGAAGCAAGCTGCTGATCCCTGCCCTAACGGAGATCCCTGCACTTAATTACGGGTAAGTGATCAGAAGGGGACAATCATTTCATAGTGATCAGAAGGGGACAATCATTTCATAGTGATCAGGAGGGGACAATCATTTCATAGTGATCAGAAGGGGACAATCATTTCATAGTGATCAGAAGGGGACAATCATTGCATAGAGTGATCAGAAGGGGACAGTCAATGGCATAGAGTGATCAGAAGGGGATAATCAATGGCATAGAGTGATCAGAAGGGGACAATCAATGGAACATGAGTGATCATGAGTGACTTTCAACAATAAATGTGTACTGTAGTCTTCTTCATGGAAAAATAAGACATCCCCTGAAAATAAGACCTAGTGTGTTTTTGGGAGCCAAAAAAAATATAAGACAGTGTCTTATTTTCGGGGAAACACGGTAGTAACAACCTTGTGGTCTCAGCTTCCAAGATGGCCACCGCAGCTCTCTGCTAGTAAGCACTGACATGAAAGTTCTATTGTACTACATTCCCCCTCATCCTACAGAGGAAACAATGCAATTATAATGCAATTGTATACTGGCTTGTACCCTCAAATAAAGTTTTATTGACACTACCTCATTGCTTAAAGCTGCGTACACACGTCCAATAATTATATTTAGAAACGACCGACGAACAACCGACGAACAACCGATTGGCCAAAAATCGTCCAAAAAAAGTGACCGACGAACGAGGATTGTCGTTGGAAATGAATGACCGCCAAGGCGGATCTGATTGGCCGACGATCATTCACTATCTATCATGTGTACAGTCGTTCAGTGGTCGTGCATGTTTCTGCGGTACACTTTCTCCTTTACATGTCACTTCCCGCATCGTTCAAACGTATGTATCTAGCGTGTGGACACTGTTGGTAGATTATGTTTGAACGATTGTATTGTTACAGCATGTACAGAATTGTGCACAATATGATTGTTCAAGTATAACTGTGCATAATCGTTGATTGGTCGTAATCGTTCGTTTTCTAACAATAATTATTGGAAGTGTGTACCTAGCTTAAGATCTGTTTAAGAAATGTTTGTATATGTAAAACATAGTGAAAACATTGTTACATTGGTTTTTTATTGTGTTTAAAAACTAAGTATAACCTAATAAAGTAGCATAAGATATGCTTTTATAATACTATGATTGTTTATTGGTGAGCACCTTAAAAGTTCCATAGGAAATATTATTGTATTTATATAGCAATATTAGGGATGTGATGCAAATTTAATTCTCCCAGATATAAATTCTTTTTTCTTATCAAAATGTTTTTAGTTAATCCGAAGTTGATTTCTTGGCTGTGTGCTCAGCAGAGAGTAATGACGCATATAAAGAAATTGTGAAGTAGGAAATTAGTATCATACAGCACATTACTGTTGTTTTTAATATTGATACATGTTAAGTTATGATGCTTGTTAATATATTATGATTCAGACTATTTTCCCATGTATATTCTACTTAGTGTGATTAAGATAAACTCAAGCTGAGCTGAATTGTGTAAGGCCAATGTGAATATTGGTCCTTATAGGCATTTATTGTCCAACTCCGGTAGTATCTTTGTCAATAAAATATATACTTTTGAGGGAAAAAAATAAAATATAAGTATGGCAGTACTTTTGTGGTTACCAAAAATAGCTTGTGGTATCTTAGATTTGTATATTTCAGTCACCCATATGTAATGGCTTCACATGTCTGCTGAAGCAAGGTTACTTAATATTTGTTTCAAAGCAGGTTACTGTGATTCAATTGTCAGATAGTTGGGTGTGATGCCAGTCAACAATTCCCAAAATGGTATAACTAGGAAATGTATTTACCTTTAAATAAAGACAATAGCCCTCAACTTCTAATCAGATCAGATAGCCCTGGAATTGACAAACTTTCTATACAGGGTTTCAGGTGCATTTATGAATGTTATGGAGGAGTATTTAGCTTCAATCTATGCATAGGTCCCCTATATACTGGCCTTGTTTTGTGACTGGCTACATCCATTTCCACCAAAAAACATAGGATGTGCAAGTTTAAGTGTGTAAAAGCTCTATCAGACGCTATCAGAAGAATTATAATACAAAGATAAATGCACAGAAGTAAATTACCAAAAAAAAACTTTTAAAAGCTAAAACAGATACGATATTCCTTGTAAATGAATAGCAACCAATAACATGTAATCCACATAGTACTCTGTAGCCAAACCTAACCACACCTGTCAGTGACTCTTCTCTCAACATCAGCCTTTGCTGCCAGCACCCAATTAAACTTCTGGCATTAGCCAATCCTTGCAAGTACACAAAGGGGTAACAGCAGCTTAGGCTGCTAAGAAACCCCCTATAGCCTCACCACTGACACAATGGGCCTAATTTATCAATAAAATCCGCTCTCGCTGGTCGCGCGTACTTTCGCGCCGTTATATCGAGCCGGTTTACCGCGGGCTGGAGTCATATGCGCTCGTACACTCGCCTCCTCACTGCCAAGCTGGATGCTTGCCTTCATAACAAATTGGGCAATAGGGGTCGCGCATCCGCCAATTAAGGCGATTAGATTTCAGCTGCGCGATTAAGGAGGATCTGTTAAGCTCAATGGTGAGATCATAGCAATTAATTACCG
>NC_092860.1:56757155-56775017 GCF_032062135.1 Pyxicephalus adspersus
CATTTTGTTATGAAGGCAAGCATCCAGCTTGGCAGTGAGGAGGCGAGTGTACGAGCGCATATGACTCCAGCCCGCGGTAAACCGGCTCGATATAACGGCGCGAAAGTACGCGCGACCAGCGAGCGCGGATTTCATTGATAA
Source organism: Pyxicephalus adspersus (assembly GCF_032062135.1). Taxonomy (NCBI): domain Eukaryota; kingdom Metazoa; phylum Chordata; class Amphibia; order Anura; family Pyxicephalidae; genus Pyxicephalus; species Pyxicephalus adspersus. Next base: position 56,757,297 of record NC_092860.1, read on the forward strand.
ATTAGGCCCTTTGCCTGCATCCCTGCAATCCACGATCACAGCATACACAGCCCAATTGCTGGTTGGAGAATCTCCTTGCTGCTGTTTCCAGGATCATCTCATCAGGACATCTTTGCTACAATCAACTCCAGAGGCCTCTGCAACTCATCCTGACACTGATCATAACTGGAGGTATTTGTGGTTATATACTGTATTTATACCCGGGTATATCTGTGCACAATTCTCCTCATTACTCTGTTATGTGCTTGATATGTGTACTCATTGATGTTTATGGATTGTAAATATTGGTATTACTGTTTTGAGATATAAAGCTTACAAATACTCCAACCTGTGTGTTCATTTAGCTGCAATGGTTAATGTTGTATGCTGGGTGTAGTGGTTCCTCGGGTGCTGTTTTATATTACTGGTATTAATTCTGGTTAATGTCCCAGGAAGGGAGCCCCTCTGCTAACAGAGACCCTGTCCTGGGTGGAGGCACTGCCAACTTTATTAGTATCCTCACCCTTCCACATAGCGAAGGCCCAGGATCCTCTCTGTTATCTACAGGTTAGGCTTAGTCTACACAGACTGTTTCCCCAGCATTTAACCTGAGGCTTTTAAAGCCCATGTTTGAAGTCCCTATGCATTCCATAGGGCTAATCTACACCGGGACGTTTCCTTCAGGCACGTTTTTGAGCGTTATCTTAAACGTTGCTTGCAACGTTTAGAAAATTAAAACGCTGGATAAACACAAGAAAACGCTGGATAAACACAAGAAAATGCTGGAAAACGCACGAAAACGCTTCCATTGAACTCAATGGAGGCTTTTTCAAGCATTTTTAAGCTTTTATGAAAGCTTCCATTAAAAACAATGGGGGCTTTTTAAACGTTTTTAGCAGGACTTTGGACTCTGGAAGCCCTGTTTAATAAGGAGACTCCCAGGATCTCCACCATCCCACCCTGGGGAATGAGTACAGGGGTACATAAAACCCCTTACTCATTCCCTGAAAGGGTTAAAATATGTGTAAAAAAATTGGACGAGGCTTTAATGTTAATTTATTTTATTAAATGTGTGTGTTTGTGTAATTAAACTTTTTTTTTTACAGGTTATCTCAATGACAGGATGATTTCCAGGGTTGCAATGAGCACAGTCCTGGGAATCCTCCTGACAGTGAGGGATCGCAGGGCACTAGGGGTTAAATGAGGACAAGGCTCTCCATTCACCCCTAGTGCTCTGTGATTGGCTGAGGTTTTACGTTTCTCATCCATTCAGCACTAGACATGAATGGGGAGACTTGTGCCCATTCATCTCTAGTGCTCTGTGATTGGCTGAGAAATAGGAAACCCTGATGACAGCTCAAGCATCATCAGGATTTCCCTTTCCTCAGCCAATCAGGGAACAGAGCAGTCAGCAAAGCTTTACTATGCTGACAGCTCCGCTCCCCTAATTACTCCCACAGCCTTAGAGGAGCTGTGACATGTTTTACAGATACAGAACACGTCACAGCTTTAGCTTTTTAGCGTTTTAAAGTTAAGCTTTAAAACGCTTGTAAAAGTGCATAAAAACGCATATAAACGTGGTAGGAACGTTTATATGCGTTTTTAAAATCGTTCATGTAGACCCAGCCTTATCTCCATAGCCTGGTTTGTGAGGGTCATTTACATGACCCCCCATAACGGACTACACACACATCAGTGTTCTCCCCAATTTTTTTTTTTCAGCCAGGTGGTAAAAAAAAGTGTGCAGGCAAGACACAGCAAATTTAGTGCTGCTAGATATTTATGCCACATTTTATTATATAAAATGAGAAAGTCCCCCTTTATATAATGTTAAAATGTGTTCAGCAGATAGGGGCAGGACAGCCAATGTCCCCACTCCCCCCATCAATGCCCATATTCTATGGACAAACAATAAACTGCCTGTGAAATTTATCCACCTTCATTGTGGTAGCTGTGTGTGTGTAAAGGCTGCTTGTCATACTCTGGAGCCTAACAACTCACTGTGTTTAATCTTTCAGATCCCCTAAATGTTGGTGGAAACAACTTGACATTTTTAGGGTATACAGAGTGCTCTCATAGCTATTAGTAACCAAACCTTTTTTTTTAAGAATTTTAAGATATGGGGATAACAAGTTTGAAAATTTGTGGAAATTAAATATTTGGGTTAGGAGCCCAGAATTGAAAATGCAAATTAGGGACCCTCAGGGGCAAGTGACATAGCAAGGAGCATTGGGGTAAGGCCCCTAATTTTTTTTTACCTACCTTTCACAAAACTATAATTGTAATACTATGCTACCCTTTCTGCTACTGTTCTTTGAACCCCAATTTATCTGGAATGGGGAGGTGAGGTGTAGGTAACTAAAAATGTAGGTGCAACTGGGGGACACTTGTATAACCACCCACCCTAAAAAATTAATTAGCATGGAAACATTAAATCATAAAAAAACCTCATCAAAACGCACTGCCCAGTTACACATAACTGTCTGCTTCTACCTTGAACCCTAGTGGCTAACCCCCCCCCCCCCCAAAAAAAAAACTTTCATCACCATGGCATCATTACAGCATAAATAACTCTTCCCATCAAAACACGCTGCCCTGTTACACATGACTGATGAGGAGAGTTTTTTATGTTCTAATGATGCCATAGTGCTGAAATTTTAGGGGGTGTTAGAAACAGATGTCCCCACACATTTTCAGTGAAATCTTGTGTGTGGGGGATTAGCCAAAGATGTCCCCCCGCTGCACCTACAATTTCAGTTTTGTACACCTCACAATTCTAGCGAATATGGGATTCAATGAAGAGAAGCAGACAGGGTAGCATAGTATGACAGATTTGTGATAGATTTGTCACAGGTAGGTATCACTTTAGGGGCCCCACCCCAATACTCTTTGCTATGCAAGTGGCCCTGGGGGTCCCCAATTTGCATTTTCAATTAAGGACACCTAGGCGCACTTGCTTTTGAAACATCCACCCCAATGTTGTATTTTCACAAGATTTTAAAATTGGGATCCCCATATCTTTAAATTCTTAAAATCTGGGGGGCTGAATTTGTGGTTACTATTAGCTAGGAGGCATCCTGAAAAATCAAGTCATTGGGACATACAGTTTAGGAGATATGAAGGTTTGTACACAGAGAGCTGCAAGGCTGCAGAATGTGACATGCAGACTTCACACACACAGCTATTCCACTGCTCCGATGATGTCATTACACACGCCCACTCGGGCGCATACATTTTTATGTATTTTTTTAAGCAGAAGACACAGCATGGCTATAGAATAGGGGAGGGACAGCTTGTGTCCCCATCCCACCCCCAGGTGGCTAGGGAAAACTATGGACTACAATTTACAGAGTCAGTCTGTAAATGGAGAGAACTAGAACTATGGAGTCAGTCTGTAAATGGATGGAGAACTGGCTTAAAGATCGCATCCAGAGAGTTGTAATTAATGATTCATACTCTGAATGGTCTAAGGTTATTAGTGGTCTACCCCAGGGTTCAGTGTTGGGACCTTTACTGTTTAACATCTTTATAAATTATATAGAGTTTGGGATTAAAAGTACCATTTCTGTGTTTGCAGATGACACCAAACTATGTAATGGAATTATGTTCATACAGGATGTCTATAATCTACAAGCAGACCTGGATGTACTGTTTAATTGGGCAGCCAAGTGGCAAATGACATTTAATATTGATAAATGTAAAATTATTCACTTAGGAGCTAACAACATTCATGCTTCATACTGTCTAGGGGGAATACATTTGGGGGAGTCAGAAATGGAAAAGGATCTGGGGGTTCTGGTGGATCATAGACTTAATAACAGCATGCAATGCCAAGCTCCAATATTTAAAGCTAGCAAAGTACTTTCTTGTATTAAAAGAGGAATAGACTACAGAGATGGAGACATAATCCTGCCCCTGTACAAAGCATTGGTCAGACCACATCTGGAATATGCAGTCCTGTTTTGGGCACCAGTTCACAAAAAGGACATTGTGGAATTGGAGAGAGTGCAGAGAAAAGTAACTAAACTAATAAAAGTAATGGAGGAGCTCAGCTATGAGGAGAGATTAGCTGAACTGAATCTATTCTCCCTTAAGAAGAGACGTTTAAGGGGTGATATGATCACCCTGTATAAATATATAAACGGTCCATATAGAGAATTATTTTCCCAATAATGCACTTTGAGATAATTACAAAGAACAAGAGGGCACTCTTTGCGTCTGGAGGAAAAAAAGTTTAAGCTCTGGATAAGGAAGGAATTCTTCAGTGTAAGGTCTGTGAAAATGTGGAATCAGCTCCCTCAGGAAGTAGTTTCAGCAACTACTATAGATTGCTTTAAGAAAAAGCTGGATGCTTTTCTATAAGTACAGATTATAACTGGGTATTAAGGCTTTAAAGTAAAGATAACAGATAATATTTGACCCAGGGAACATCTGATTGCCTCATTGTCGAATTGGAAAGAGTGCAGAGAAGTCCAACTAAATTAATAAAAGGAATGGAGGAGCTCAGCTATGAGGAGAGATTATCTGAACTGAATCTAATCTCCCTTGAGAAGAGACGTTTAAGAGGGGATATGATCATCCTGTATAAATATATAAACAGACCATATAGAGAACTTTTTTCCCTAATATTCACTTTGAGATCATTACAAAGAACAAGAGGGCACTCTTTGTATCTGGAGGAAAAGAAGTTTAAGCTTGTGATAAGGAAGGGATTCTTCACTGTAAGGTCTGTTTAAATGTAGAATTGGCTCCCTCGGGAAGTAGTTTCAGCAACTAAAATAGAATGCTTTAAGAAAAAGCTGGATGCTTTTCTAGAAGCACAGAATATAACTGGGTAATAAGGCTTTAAAGCAGGGGTCGGCAAACTACGGCCTTTAGGCAGATGTGGCCTAGCCGGTAGTTCGTTCCAGTCTAACGCCCCCTAGCCGATCCGGCCTAATGCCGGCCAGGATCCGGCTCCAGTAAGACTACTGGAGCCAGAGCCACCGGAGCTCCGGTGCTGCCTCCTTGCTGTGGCTCCCCTATTTACTTCAGCAGGCCTGATGCCGCAGTAAATAGGGAATGTTCCCTGAAGGTAAAACTCCTTCATATGTATTGCAGAGTAGAGGGTTTTCACTTTAGGAGGCATTCCCTGGTGGTGGCGGAGCCATTAGGGCGGGACTCAGAGTCCGGCCTAGTGTGCTCCCGCCCACCCCTGAAATGGCCAGTAGTGGCCATAAAAGTTTGCCTACCCCTGCTTTAAAGTAAAAGTAACAGTGACTGTTGATCCAGGGAACATGCGATTGCCTCCTGGAATCAGGAAGGAATTTTTTTGCCCTGTTGAAGCAAAATCGTACCAGGGTTTTTTTTTTGCCATCCTCTGGATCAACTATGTCTTATAGAGTTTTATATCTGGGATATGTTTATTTCCCTAGTGGTTGAACTTGATGGACTTATGTCTTTTTTCAACCTAACCTACTATGTAACTATGTAGTTTTTTCCATACCAACTTGTAGCTCATTACTATCAATATTACTAGCCCATTATTAGATTGGAAGCTCAGATAACAATTATTCAATATTATTTAGAAGGTAATTATCTTGACCTAAACAAGATAATTAAGTGCTTTGTATTTTCACTGTTTAGTGTAACTTTAGCTTAAATATAATATTTGACTGTATGCATGGGCTAGAACAATAGATAATCAAGATGCTCCAGAAAATGAAAAACTTTATTCCCTTTCAGATTTGCATGTGGAGTCTTGTGTGGGTAGGGCGTGTGACCAGCTATGTAAAGAAAATATTGACCCTTGGAATGAACATCACAAATTACAAAAATGTAATACAATGGAAAAAATGACAAGACATTTGTAATACTTGACTGCTTAATTTGTGGTGCAGTTTTTTATTGTTTTGTTTGTATTGTAAAGAAGATATGTTTATACATTTTGTTACAGGTTCAGACCTACATGGAGATTGAGCATCCCACATGGTTGCTGTGGCTGGCATCTTGCCTCAGTCACTCACACTGTAGCGCTGGTTTTTAAAGAAACAGCATCTGCTAATTTGACAAATGGCAGCTGTGAGTAGTACTGGTGCATTTCCCAGGAGGCAGTGGTGTGAACAGTGCCTTAATGTAGTTCAGTAAGGTATCAGGTACAGGATTTTGGCATTTTTAATGAGAAGTATACATCATAGTTTATACTATTATTTAATATGCACTAGATGAAAGTATTTAGTGAATATGTGTGCCTTTGGTTTTTGAATATGAAGTCTATGTCTCCAATAAAAAATAAGAAAACAAAAAATGGATAATGTGGAAGAAGAAACATAAAAGCACAGATATTCATTATCTTACGTTTTGCTTTTTTTCTCTAGGGGTTTTCACTGCCTAATGAACTGTAACAAGGCAGAGCACAGTGGCAGTGATTTCACAGCTGTCTTGCATCCCTCTGTGTGAAGTGGTTCCAGAGCAGGTTGTGCACGGTTATAGGATAAATGAGTTGACTATTCTTCCCATATATAATCTGGATAGTTTAGCATGTGTGTAGTCAGGATTAGATGATGTTTGGCAATATTTTCCTCATTTTCACCTGGAAAAAGGAATAAAAGACTGCAAATAATTGTTTCGCTGCAGATATTTATTTGAGATACAGGTCTGGAGTGTCTTGAAAGGAATGGGAGTGAATTATATTTATAATCTAATTGGTATGTTAATGTTTGGTTTCTAAAAAGCCATGCTGTTTAATGCAGTTTAATGCATACAAATTCTGCAATCCAATACACATATAATCCAAAAACAAAGAGTCTTTTGTTACTGTCCTTTTTTTTTTTTTTTTTGCTTGTAGAGTTGATATTGATATTGATGCCTAAAAAGTCCCACAATTTAAACATTGTTATATCTTTATTTTTGGGAGGAGACATCACAAAATTACCCATTTAAGGTATATATCTCAATTTTCCTAAACTGTCCAATTCAGTGTTTATCAACCTTTTTAACATGGGGGAACCTTTGAAATAACATTCAGGTCTTCATGAAACCCCTGCTATAATTACTTTATCCACAGCTCACAGTACATTAGTGTGGTGGTCAGTAGGAGGAATGTATCTTACTTTGGCCAATGGGAAGATTGTCACCCTTACAGATAGCCAAAATATTCATTGGTGTCAGAAAAATTGAAATTGAGTCACAAATTTCTTATTGCTCAAGGAACCCCTATCAACTTCTGGAGGAACCCTGGTTGTGAAACACTACTCTAATTGCTTGATACACTCTAATTGCTTGATGATTGGTGATCATAAATAGCCTTGATATTACCTATTGGCTAATGTTTAGTACAGGCATGGGCAAACTACGGCATGTTAGGCTTTTTTATTCGGCCTGTTGAACTCTTTCTCTACTTCAGCCGCTCCGGGCCGCAGCTCTGGCTGGTGTTCCCCTGAGCAGGGTCAGGAGAAGGACCCCGCATCGGCCAGAGCCGTGGGCCATGTGAGAGAGGAAGTGAGCGGAACTCAGGGAGAGTGGGCAGGTTTATGCCATCATGATGTCACGTTCAGTGGGGTCATTATGGCATACCCTGCCCACTCCCCATCAGCCCGGCCCCTCTGACAAATTTTAGATCAGATAGTGGCCTCTGAAAAAAGTTTGCTCACCCCTGGATTAGTTTGTGATTTTAGCTTATTTTTTGTCAATATTTATTATGTCAAATTTTAACATATAGCAAATATGAATAAAAGTAATTTAAAGAAACCCTAAATAATGGCCTAAAAATATTATGTTATGGTTGGTGTGTGAATATACTTAACATGTATAGCATAATATGCATTTACATATGTGTATCCCAACTGACAAAATCTTTTACATTTTTTTACACTTTCCAATAATAGTTTGAAAAAAGGAATCACTCAAAAAGATGATGATCCAAATCTTTTTGCACTTATGTGTGAGTGCAAGCCAAGTAGCTGAACCTCAATAAACCACCCGGGCAGTTAGCCCGACCTTGGTTCGGGGTAAGTAAACTTGCTACTATCGTTTACCCCCAACCAAGGTCGGGGTAGCTAAAAATATAAACAAGTGTTATATTGCAATCTGATTGTCATACAACATTGTATGACAATCGGATTACAACTGAAAAAAAATACTTACCCTGTCCTCCAGACACGTCTGTCCTCTTCTTTCTTCATCCGGCATGTGCAGTGAGGATCTCCGGGCTTTCCAGGTGACGTTGCTGCATGCGTCGGTGCGGGCGGGAGGCGGGGTGGGAAATTCAAAACACTTTGTCTTGAACTCAATACAAAAAAGCTGTATTGAGTCCAATATAAAGACAACTTTTTATAATATTTTATATATAATTTATATTAAAATATAAATATTTTTGATTTATTTATGTATTCTTATTTAAGCTGATTTTTGTGTTTTTTATTTAACTTTATTAAAAGTAATTTTTTTTTTTTTTTTTACATGATTGTGTGTTTCAAACTTTTTTTATATTCATGATATCTACTAGACCCTTGTTCGGACATATTTCTGTAAGTTACAGGTCTACAATTTAAGAAAAAAATTTCATGAAAAACAGTGTACCGCTTTTGGTACAGAAATCTAGACATCAGTGAAATGCCCAGGTTGTTAAAGTTTTTATTTCATATTTAAAATGTGACAGATTTTAGAAGCATAAAATTATTGATGCATTGGCATTATTCAGGCTTAAGCTTTTAAGCAATGTTTATGAAGCAAATTAGTGAATGTTATGTACATATGGTATTTTATAGGGATGAGTGAAAAGGCCTCTGACAGTCTTGCGAAAATTTCCTCAAACTTCCAATGGGTCCATGAAATTTCGGCGAACCGATTTTGTGAATTCTATTAAAGTCAGTGGGTCGACTTTAAACATTATAAGCAAACCCTCTATACATGTTAGCCACATTTGTAAGGTATGTGTAGAAGAACAGTGGCAACAAGGCAAAAATACAAAAGTTCCAAAAGACCTTGTAGTTTTTCAGAAAATGGCAGGCATATTGACAGCAGGCAAATAGGATTTTTGCGTGCTGGACGGCGTACAGAAGGCAGCATAAGCATAAGTACATTGAGAAAGGGTGGCGCTACATGTGAACTCAACCCACTAGCAGCTGTCTCTGCCGTCAAAACAGCAGGAGACCGCATTGCTAGCTGGCAACATGATCTGGATGGCATGAGTTAGGAATGCCACCCATAAAGTTGTGGAGAAGTAGCGCGGTGACAATAGGCAAAAGGATGGAGGGCCAAAGACGGATCAGAGTGGGTCAGCAAGAGCAGGAGCAGCATTGGTAAGTGTCATGGAGAGCTGGGTGTAGTGCATCGTCAATGCCACCCGGAAGTGTGTAATAAAATTGTTGTGAAAGGAGTACTGACAGGCGGCAGCAGCAACAGCAGGAGGAGGAGGCAGTGGGCCTCCTCCTCCTGCTGGTGGATGGCTAACTTTTGCTCACACAGATGCTGGAGCATGTGCAGGGTGGAGTTCCATCTAGTCAAAGTGTCATAAATGAGTCTATGCCGTGACAGCCTCTGTTGGCGCTGGATCTTGCTAAGCGCCGCAGCGGCAGTAGGGGATGGCTATAGATGGAGCGAGCCTGTCTCAGTAAGTCCTGCAGGCCTGGGTACGTGCAGAGGAACTTCTGCACCACCAGGTTCAGTACTTACACAAAGCAGGGCACATGTGTTATGTGGCCAATCCACAGCGCGGCCACAAGGTTGCCTTGTTGTCGCACACTACGTTGCCTGTTGTGAGCCGGGAGGGCATCAACCAAGCCTTAATCTCTCTGTGCAAAGCAGGCAAGAGTTCTATGTTAGTGTGACTTTTCTCTCCCAAGGACACCAGTTTCAGCACTGCCTGGCAACGCGTGTGCTTGAGGGAACCATGCTGGGGTGACCACTTAACCACAGTGTCCTTCGTTGCTGGCCTTTCAGGAGGAGTGTCCAAAAGAGAGGGGTTGATGATAGAAGGAATGCAGGAGGAGGAGGAGGGAGAGGACTGGGGTGGCCCATGTTTTCCCACCACACCCCTGAGCAATGCAAAGCCACCCAGTGAGCAGTGAAGGACAGGTAGCGTCCCACTCCATGCCTGGTTGTCCAGCTGTCCATGGTGATGTAGATTTGGCTAGACGCCGAGAATGCCAATGCCTGGGAGAGGTTACCCATTACATGTCCATGTAAACTGGGTACAGCTGTGCGGGAAAAGTAATGCCTGCTTTGGTATATTCCACTGCCGCTCGTCACAGGCCATCAGGTCACAGAAGGGAGCCGAGTCCACGATGCTGTACAGCAGTAGCTGCAGGACCAATAGTTTGACTAGACCTGAATTGGGATCAATGACTCTTTTGTTGGTTGGGCCCATACCCTGATGCCTTGTGCAGAACTCCGGTAGAGTGGGCTGAAGGGACTGGAAGCTAGGGGAGCTGAAGGGGTCACTGGAGTACCCATCTTGCAGCGACAAACGTCGTCTGACGTAACGAAACCTGCTCCCAGAAGCTGATACTTCATCGCCACTAGAAGTCTGGCTGGCACAAACCTCCTGAGACATAGTAGCAATGACAGTTAGAGGTGGAGAAGTCAATGGAGGTTGAAGAAGAGACGATGACGTGGTTGCACCTCCTTCAAGCAATTGTAAGTACTGCTCGCACTTTGGTTTGTGGTTCTTGCGCATGTGGGAAAGCTGGGATGTTGTACCCAAATGTTTTTCAGCCTGGCCTCTGCGGATCTGCCTGTGGCACAGGATACAGATTGCTACGCACCCGTCATCGTCTTTCAGCATGAAAAAGGACCACACTGGAGAGGTGCGTGCAACCTCTCTGCTGCTCTTTCTTTACCTGCCTCTGCTGGGTGTCCTGCATCTGCTTCAGCTCCACCTCCCCCACAGTCACATTGTCTCTGACTGTTCCCCTGTTTGTGCCCACTCCTCTGTCTCTTCTTTGGGACCCACGTGAGACAGATTGGCGGCCCCTTCTATACCCAGTCTGTTGCTGCTGCTGCCGCTGCCTTTCCTCTACGTCTGTTTTGGAACTGCTGCTAGCCTTACACGCATTGGTGGTTCCCATGTGATTATGGTCACGGTCATCATCATCCTAATTTTCATCTAAGCCAACCTCTGCAAATGCAGCCACTGATCCAGAACCCTCGCCCAGCAAGTGCTGACCACACTCTCCAAGGGTCATAAAGTTTGCCCCCTGCTCTGAAATTCACACAGATCCTCAGACTGTTCGTCAAACAACAAGGGATAGTCAGCAGGAGGTACAGGCACAGTAGCCACGGTAACACCTGTCTTTGCTCCTGTCATGGCTGTGCTGACACTTGTTAAAATATGAAATACATCCGTCCCGCCTGAGGGAAATCCACCACTTATCCGCACCATCGATGCCTTTATTGTGCCTCAAACGGGACCGAAGACCAAGGGAAGTCAGAAGGGGACAGATCCGGGTAGTACCAGCACTCAGAGCAGAATCGCCGGGAAATTTTGAGGTCTCCCTACCGTCCTACTCCTGTTGTATCTCTATTATATAATCTTCTTAACCAGGCCACAACCCCCAATGCCCCAATATTCTCAAGATACTGGGAATCCGACTTGGGTGCAACAAAAACTGATGAAGAATGGGAGAAATCCTTTTCCCTTACCCATACACTAACTATTACAAGCAACTCGATTACAAGATCCTGTCCAGATGGTACTTATGCCCAGTTCATCACCACTGAATTTCTCCAGAGGTCTCTGATACCTGCTGGAGTTAACTGCTAAGGGGTCTATGCTACATCTGTGGTGGGAATGCCCAACCATATGTCAATTTTGGGATACAATTATCCAACAATTTAATGAATGTAGGGGATCTCATATTTCCAACAATCTGAAGGTTACCCTTCTCTCTATAGTCCCGGAATCGATTAAAACAATCAAAAAGGGCCTGTTTCGCCACTTCCTTGTAAGGCTAGAGTTCTTTTCCCTAGATATTGTAAACAAACTATGATCCCTACAATTAAGGAATGGCTGTCTGAATTGGAGAAAATTAGGCATATGGAACAACTGATTGCGGAAGATGATGATAAATTCGAACAATTTAAAACGACCTGGGCTATATGGGACTGGTTCAAAGAATCTCCTCATCTTCACAAGTACCTAAATTAGGTAGTCACAATATGGTCAGTGTACCTTCCTAGATTAGTCTCTGTCCTTGTCTGTTGTCTCTATGTTAATGTTCTCTCGTTTTATTTTTATTTGAAGCGATTAATCACAGATTTTCCACTGGAATGTGGTGAAGGGTTATTGTAAAATGTAAAAATGCTGACAAGCTACCAGCGATCTCACACTGTTATTGCAAATAAACTCTTTTGTCATGTGACTGTTTTTTTATATTGCATCACGTTACTGTGGTTTATCTTGTTGTAATGTACCCTACCCTGTTCCTCTGGGTGAACTGTATAGCCTAACTTATGTTCTTTTGTTTGTTCCCTTTTCTTTATGTTTGCTTGTAAACTGCATTTGTGTTATTTGAAAACTTTAATAAAAATATATTCGAGAAAAAAAAACAATATGAAATACAATAAAAACAAGATAGAAGTACAGCACTCATGTAGATCTCCTATTAGAAAACTTGTTGATGTACTTCCGCCACATTCTATTCTGGCGAAGGTACATCGACGATGTCCTCATCATTTGGCAGGGCTCTGAGAAACTCCTATTGGAATTTTTAACAAGATGAAATCTAATACCGATCATTTAAATTTTACTATACAATTGTGTGCATCTTGTATTCTTGGATATCCAAATCCAGATAAGCAAACATTTAACAATTTCATCAAATATATATCGTAAGCCAACAGCTGGCAACACGATCTTGTCAGCCTCTAGTGCACATCTGATACCACTAAAAATAAGTATTCTGTTTTCACAATATTTGAGAATGAAAAGAAATTCTTCCACTAATGAGGATTTTGAGAAGGAGGCGAAAGACCTTCAGTCAAGGTTGCTCGACAGAAGGTACAGAAAAACTACATTGAAAAAGGCATACCAGAAAGTCAATAGAATAGAAAGACCTTAAATTCCTTTCAAATCAAATAGTAATCGCCAAAATACAGAAGGAGTGAGAATCATTACCAGATTGTCCCAACAACATAGCAGTGCTCAACCCAGGAATTTTTGGGAGCTGGGTGAGAAAAAATTGTAGGCGGGTGGCATCCACTGTATTGTGACACAACTCTTCAGTAGCCACATAAAAACCGCCGGGTGGCTACTGAAAAGTGCCGGGTGGTGCGCCCAGCTAAAAGGGGCTGGGGAGAACACTGCATAGTATCTTAAGAAATATATGCGGTCAATTCTGGCCAACTTTACTATCTGACCCTAAAGTTAAAAAACATATAAGTCCACATCCACAGATGATTTTCAGAAAACTGCCATTCCTCAGAGACCAGCTTGTCCAAAGTCACTTTACAAAAAAGAGAGAAGAGGGCACCAAAAAAAAAAAATAAAGGCCTATTTGCTTGTGGTGATTGTACTCAATATAAGTGGATTTAAAATGCTAAAGATGAAATTCAAATCCCAGTTAATTGTGTTCTTTTTTAGAGGAAGAGTAACCTGCACATCTAAAGGAATAGTCTATTTAGCATTTTGCAGCTGCAAGTGTTATTACGTAGGCAAAATCAGACAAGAACTTAGAAAAAGGATTTACGAGCACATCTATGCCATTAATAATGGAAAAATAACAACTCCATTAAGTCTGCATATGGCCACCTATAATAACTTTAATGTAAATGAAGTAAAATTTACAGTGTTAGAACAAGTTCTTCCTGTTTAAAGAGGTGGAAACTGGGATAAAACTCTTTTGCAAAAAGAATCTAGGTAGTTTTTTAATTTAAATGCCATGCAATATCCAGGCCTCAATGAAACTTTAAGTTTCAAACCATTATTATGATCAAATTAGAGGCATTGAGCACATTACAAGTAAGTCACCCTCTCTTTTTTTGTAAAAATAGGGGAAAAATTCAATTTTGGTCCTTTTTTTTGTATACTGTGTGGTTTTATAAAAAAATAAGAATAGTTTGGAATTTGTACTATAATAGATAGGAACAATAATCACTGCTAGCTTACTTCTTTTTCTGTTCTTTATATTTCAATTCTGTATATATTTGAATATATATTGCATGCTACAATCACGGATATGTACATTTTATGCCAACTAGATTGAATAATTCAATGTATTGATAAGGTATTGTAACTGATATATTTGTTCAATATATTATACAAACGTAAGTTCCCTATATGCAATAATTTTGGAATTCTATGTATATCCACACAGTAAACCATTTGATTGATGTATCCATTATGTTTTGTGTACCTATTGCTGGGTGTTCTGGTTCCCTGGATGTCTTCTTGCGCCATGGGGGGGTGGCGGGCCCCGTCGGATGTATTATCTGGCGGGAATTTCCACTCAGACTAGGGGAGGATATTCTGCCCGGCGGGGGAGCACTTCCTCCCCCTCTGAGTGTTGGGCAATGTCACTTTGTGATCATACAGGGCGTGCCCTACATGGGGTACATGGGCTACATGAGCCGGATGCTCACTCAAAGTGGTGACGCCATCATACAAGGCTGGCGGGAAGGGAGAAGAAGGTGAGTATTGCGGTCTCCTAATATAGGCAGTGGACACAAATCTTCTGATTTCTGTATCAAAAAACAAGTGAGTCTATTGAACATTTAGGTGTTTGATCATTATACTGTTGGCATATCAATGCCACTGAGAGTAAAGCTACGTACAAACTTCCAATAATTATTGTTTAAAAACGACCGATGAACAATCAACGACCATGAATGATATCTTTGAACGATCGTATAGGACCGGTCCTGTACATGCAGATAATGATACGATCATTCAAAGATATTGTACACATAATAGATGCGATTGTTTGAATGATAAAGGATGTGACGTGCACCAGAGGAAGTGATATACCTAGGCGCAAATAGTGTGTACGAACGGTCGGTTAACATGAACGAACATTCGGCACATTGCTCCTTTTTCTCTGTGCAATATGTATTTCCAAGTCCTCTCAAGGAAGAAGAAATCAGCTATTTCTGTGACATATCTGCTAAGTGATGAAGAGGAGAAAGTTGGGACAGAAGTAGGGAAAGGAGCGGCGGATGTGGTGTAAGGATTGGTTGTTGGACCAAGACAACATTTTGCATGAGAATCTGCTACGGGAACTGGCAATCACATTCCCAGATGAGTACAAGAATTATCTTCGCATGTCAGATGTGTGTTTCTGGAAATTACTTTTTGCAGTGGGACCTACTCTGAAGAAACAAGATACCTTCATGAGGAAGTCCATAACACCTGAGCAGAGGTTGGTCGACACACTTAGATACCTTGCCATTGGAAGATCTCTGCAGGACATGAAGTTCTCTGGAATCTCACCGCAAGCAATGGGTCATATCATCCCTGAGACATGTGCAGCAATTATCATCTGCTTGAAAGATGAGTACATGAAGGTAGGTGCCCCATACAATCATTTAAACAAAATGACACATTCGCTTCATAACCAAAGGATAACTTTCGTTTAACAAAGTGCCAAATAAAAAGTATAAATAACAATACATAACAATAAAAATCAATACATAACTATTTTAACAATATTAACCACATTATAAAAGCAATTAACAATTGTGACACACTCCCACTATAAATCAGTGAAATGGTGGTTTTCATTGCCAAAACCGTAGTCATGTGCTGTACTTGTGGAAGGGCAGTGATGAGGCTCATGTTGGTGGCGAGAGTGTAGTTAGGTACAGGAGAAGGGTAAGGCTGTGGGTATGGATAGGAGAAGGAATGGGTAGCATAGTTCTCCCCAGAGGGTTTTAGCCGGTTGCTCCGCCCGGCTGCTTTGAATACCCCGCCAAGCTCTCAGCAGCTCTCATCTTCGGATGCACGGATCTCAGTGAGGCTGCTCTGTGCCATCTGTGCTCTGTGTCATCCGTTCAGAGGATTGCTGCAGATGAGAGGTGAGCACACACAGTTCAGCCTTCATGTGAAGGAGACACAGGCAGCCCCCCCCCCCCCACCCCAATCTCATAGCACGAGCTCTGCCTGTGAAATGTATCCACCTCTAGCTCTGTGTGTGAATTTTGCATCCTCACAGCTGTGTACAAACCTCCATATCTCCTAAACTGTATGTCACAATGACCTGTAATTTTCAGGGTGTACCGGGGACCCTCATAGATACTAGTTATTACAATTTCAGCCCCCCAGCTTTAAAGAATTTCAAGATATGGGGCTCACAAATGTAAAAAGTTGAACTTTGGAGTTGCTGTTTCAGATAAAAGTGCAACTAGGAGTCCTAAATTGAAAGTGCAAATTGGGGACCCCGGAGCCACTAACATAGCAAGGAGCATTGGGGTGGGGCCCCTAAATATATACCTACCTGTCCCAAATCTATACCTATGAAACTACTGTCTGCTTCTCTTCTTTGTACACCATTTTCTCTGAGAGTGGGGGTACAAAACTGAAAATATAGGTGCAAGGGGCGGGCACATTCTCCCCTTACAATCTCATTACTACAGCATCATTAGAATATAAAACACTCTGCCCATCAAAATGGGTTTCCCTGTCCTGTTACACATTCCTGTCCACTTATCTAACATTCTGAACTTCAATTGAGGAATGGAGAGGTGTAAGAAACCAAAAATATAGGTACAAGTGGGGAACATCTGTGACTAACATCCCCTAAAACTTCATCACTATGACATCATTAGAAAATGAACTCTGCCCACTGAATGTTATTGAGGTTGAGGTACAGGAAGGTTACAGTCATGTGTAACAAGAAAATGCATTTTGATGGACAGTTTTTTCTTAATGTTGTAATGATGCCATGGTGATGAAAGGTGATCGCCACACGTGTCTTCCACTTCCACCTATATTTTTGTTTCCCTGCACCTCTTAATTCTGGAGAAATTGGGGTTTGAGGTAAGATGCAGACAGATATGTGTAACAGAGCAGGCAGCACATTTTGCTAGGTAGAGATTTATGTTCTCATAATGCCATAGTAAGTATAGTATAGTGTCCCCCACTTGCACCTACAGTTTCAGTTTCCTATGCCTCCACGTGTACCTTAAAAATTTCAAGTTAATACAACCAACGGTTTAGGAGATCCGAAGGTTTGAACACAGCAAGTTGTTAGGCTGCAGAATATGACAAGCAGCTTTTACACTCACATAGCTATCACACTGAGCTGCCGATGACATTACACACTGCGGAAACATCACAAACTGTTTTCACAAATCTGATATCACATGCATGATGCTATTAAAGCATCGCCACATTTTTAACAATATATTAAAGAGTGACTTTCTCTGTTATGTAATGGAAAATGTGTGTTTTTTTTTGTTTTTACACTTTTGTGGAGAGGACCTCTCCCCTTCTCCCCAGTCTTCACTTCCATTTCGGTAAAGACCGAAGGGGAAATCCGCAGCCTCCTGGGATATTTGTGTCACATATCCCAAGAGGCTCTGCACTGCTCCTTCTGCGTATGTACCTTCAGAGGATTTCTTATAATGTAAAAAAAAAGTGTTCAATCTAATGCATGCGCAGTGAAAGGCAGCATTGGACGTACAAGTGAGCATCAGAGAAAAGGTGGAAGCTGAGCCAGCATGGGCCTGCAGGGCTAATTTTGTAAAAGTGAAAAAAAAATGTTTTCACAAAAGTTCACTTTAAATATAGACACAGGAGCACATCTGAAGTTAGGCTGAATTCACACC
>NC_092860.1:56775152-56899264 GCF_032062135.1 Pyxicephalus adspersus
CCAGCACTTACCGCCTGTTACCAATCCTAGGTGCCCAGCACTTACCGCCTGTTACGAATCCTAGGTGCCTAGAATTTACCGCCTGTTACCAATCCTAGATGCCCAGCACTTACCGCCTGTTACCAATCCTAGGTGCCCAGCACTTACCGCCTGTTACCAATCCTAGATGCCCAGCACTTACCGCCTGTTACCAATCCTAGGTGCCTAGCACTTATGGCCCGTTATCAATCCTAGGTGCCCAGCACTTACAACCTGATATCAATCCTAGGTGCCTAGAACTTACCACCTGTTACCAATCCTAGGTGCCCAGCACTTATGGCCTCTTACCAATCCTAGGTGCCTAGCAGTTGCCAGAAGCCACTCAGAAGGGGCAAATGTTTTTTGCTGCTAATATGAGCCTAACTTGTTACACAACATTCATTATACTATTACACTACTACAAAGGATTACACTCTTAAAACTTAGAACACTAGTAAGTTGGGTCACAATACTTGGCATGGGATAGTTGTGGCAAAATACATAGAATAGAAAAATTGGATATACTAATGGGGCAGGCATTACAAAGTTGTAACAAATAATTGGGAGAAGGTAGAACACTGAAACAATATGAGGTTACTGGATACCCATGGCATAAACAATTGGGAGCACTAAATTTGCCGTGTTTTGCCACACCCCCTTTTTTACCACCCAGCTACAGCTTCCTACCCCCCAGCTGAAAAAAGTTTCTGGGGAGAACAATGGGTAGGGTATTGTGGGTTTAGTTTGTTCATCATTCCTTTTGTTCACCACATCGGTCACAATCAGCTCCACAGCACCTGTTTGTTCTGGGTTCATCTGCCGCAGTTTCGAAGCAATGTAGAAGGCAAAGCCATCAAACTCATCTTCTTTTTGGTTCAGTATGGCCATAGCTTTCTGCAAAGCTTCCTTCTTATCCAGCTCCTCTTGCTTTTTTCTGACCTCATTTTTGGTTTGAACTCATCAGAGTGGATGTTGCGGCAGGTGAAATCTCTGCAGGGTCACTGCAGGAGGATGTCTGCAAGAAAAATAAATAAAACATATAAACAGAACAGATTATTATGTATATTAACTCTTCATATGTTCTCCTTTCAGTTTCCTGATACAGCAAAGGAATGGCTGGCCATCGCTTCCGACTTTCAAGAGTTGTGGAACGTCCTAAATTGTGGAGGAGCAATTGATGGGAAGCATGTAAGAATCACCCCACTGGCAGACAGTGGATCGTATTATTATAACTATAAGGTGTTTTTCAGCATTGTGCTCATGGCAATAGTGAATGCCCCCTATGAATTGGTTTTAGTTGACATAGGAAGAAATGGGCGCATGTCTGATGCAGGGGTTCTGGATGGTATGCCATTTCACAGGAAACTGATGAACAAACAACTGCACCTTCCTAGAAACAGTCAAACTGTAGAGAGAATGAACTTTGTGTTTATTGCAGATGAAGCATTTTCATTGCATGAAAACCTGTTAAAATCCTATCCTCAGGAGGAATTTGGACAAACAGAAAAACATTTTCAATTACAGGTTATCTCATGTGTAGGAGGGTGGTTGAAAATACATTCGCTATTCTAGCAAATCGCTTCAGAATATTCCATACTGCTATCCATCTCTGCATGGACAAAATTGACAAGGTAGTCTATGCTTGCTGCATGCTGCATAATTTTCTACGCCGCAATAATTGCAGTGCATCGTTTTGTCCTCTAATGGAGCAAGATTCTGCTACAGCAGCACCGGGTGAAAGCAGTAACCAATTCACTGGTCTAGTGGATCTACAGGTTGCAGTACCTCAGAATGCTTCGGTGTTGGCTAAAGAAAACCGAAGCAAGTACTTGGAGTACTTCAACACCACTGGAGCAGTGGAATGGCAGGATAGCGTGACATTTTAGTCTTTACACCACAATGTTTGTAGGACTGCAATAAAAATCTGTACTATATGTTTTCCTTGCTTTATAATTATTATTATTAGTTGTGCCTGTGTTTTTATAAATTGTACAATAAAAAATTTTTTTTTTACTAACTTTCTTGGTCTTGAGTCTTGAAAATTTCAGGAGTCTCATCAAAGCTCTGTGTACTTTCCCCAGCATCCTTGTTCTTTTCTTCCAGGCTGCACACCGATGGACGGCCTATATCTTGATCCGCAGTGAATTCCAAAAGGTTGAAGTACCATAATTTTGGTACATTTACATCCTCTGTTGCAGAACCTGACTGCTTTGAAGCCTTCACTTTGTTCAGTTCTTTTTTGAACACAGTGCACAAGTTTTGGATCTTCAGCTTAACATATTTATGTCGGCCGCAGGATTTATGGTCCTGCAGAGCTCCACCATAGCAGTTTACGCCTTCATCTTGAGGTTCCAGTTTGAATACTCCCCAGACTTCACCTTCCACAGACAGAGTTGGGATCTGTATGCCTCAATAAACTCACGCATGAAGTCAGGATTGTTAAATGCCTCATAGGCCATGATCTGCGCAGAACATATAAAATGTAATCATTAGTTAACTTTACACCACTACACACTGCAATAGTACAATCACAAATAAATAAATAATAAGTAATAATAATAAGTACAAAGCAGCATCACTTACCTACCAAGAATGTTCTTGTTTGGAGAATCTGACAAACGAATTTTCGTTTTTCGCACCAACAATCGCACGGGTGTGTATGACCTTCCACCTTGCACTGCAGATCTCCCTCAACACTTTGCAAATCCAGCCACTTCCTGATGTCACAGAGAAGATCCAGCCCAGCCACCCGTGCTACACCAATGACGAGAGAGGAGATGGAGGTCATGGTGGACATCTTGGAGAGGAGTGATTATGATGGTACGAGGGCTCAGTATAGATTGCAGAATGGCAGCAAAAATGTTATTTTAGAGAAGGTGCAACGCGGGTTAGAAAACCATTTTGGTGTTCAGGGATGCAAGGACTAGCTGCGTAAAAGGTAGTGCAATTTGATAATAGAGGGTAGTGATGGATGCGTTAAGACCTCGTATCGCCAAAAACATAAGTACAAATTTTTTTGTTAATATTAAATATATTATATTATTATTAATATTAAATATTACTATTTGTTTTAAAAAAATTTTTTAGTGAATTTTATTTTTTTTAATTATTTGTAATTTTATTGTTTTTTTTTTAAATTGTATTTATTTTTAATTTTTTATTGTTGAATTTTTGGTTCTGTTTGTTGTTTTTATGCATTAGGATCCCGTGCTAGAGAAGTAGAGGAGCAGCTGGAGGTGCGGCCAGAGGTACGTCCAGAGGTGGAAGGTAGGACATTGCTATATATTTAATCCTAAAAATGTATTATTTTAAATATAGTTTAAATTTATAAATATTTTATTATATATTAAGAAATTATTTAAATAAATATATATATATGTCACGTGCGCACACTTCAGTCCTGTCACTTCCTCTTCATGAAGAGGACGCACAGAGGAACCACACGGAGGAACCACACACGGAGTCACTCACCGCACCACGCGATTCTGGTAAGTAATCGGTGGGTGGCTTATTTGCGGGGGGGGGCTTATTTTTCATTTTTACCTAAAAAGGGGGGGCTGTCTTATTTGATGGCCCTGCCTTATCATCGGGGAAACACGGTAGAACGGCGCTGGAACAGGTTGGAGAACAGTGCTGGAAACTGACTAATATATTATTATTAATAAAGAGGACCTCTCATATGAATAATAAAGAGGGCCTGTCATATGAATAATAGAGAATAATGACAGGTCCTCTTTATTATTCATATAACAGGTCTACTTTATTAGTATATATATATATATATATATATATATATATATATATATATATATAGAGCACATGCTCAGAACATGCACAATCACTGAACGACCGTACGACTCGCTAGATAGTGAATGATTGTCGGCTAATCAGATCCGACATGACTGTCGTTCATTTCCAACAACAATTCTTGTTTGTCGATCAGTCGTTTGTCGTTCGTTTTAAACGATAAATATTGGAAGTGTGTACGCAGCTTTACTGTTCTACACATTGTATTGTTTTTGAAGTAAGTTTGGGAGCTGCATCCGGAAAGAGGAGGAGTTCCTTTCTCCTATATATGGGTGAGTGAAATTACTTAATAATAGGTATATTGCCCTTTTATCCTCTACAATTTTATTTATGAAAGAATCAAAGTTACAACATTGTGATGCTAATCTACCTTGCGCTTTACTCCTGCTGTGCCTTGATTAACAATCGTTGAAAAAAGAACTTACAGGTGACCACTAGCACCAATGTCACGCTAGCAAGATGGGTGTAAGTCTATTTTATTTATTTATTTATTGTCGCGTTGTCTTTTTGAAATTTTAAACTATGTTTCAATGATTTACTGGTATACGAAAATATAAATATTGATTGAATATTTAGATATAATAAAATATTTGTTGTTGTTGTATTTGTAGATCTCCTCTTACTGAGGAAGCGCCTGAGTTTCTGCGAAATGCGTAGAAGCCTTGGAACACCTCATTGAGGGGGTTTTCCATCAGGAGATCTACATGAGTGCTGTACTTCTATCTTGGCATATTTAACAAGTGATTTTAAAACGAAGTTGTATTCTGGTTTATTATTCATGTATGAAGATAACTTTTCATTTTTTGACCTTAAAAGTCCCATTATTTGGTCGGTTATCCTGAGGGAAACCTAGTTGCTCTTTGTATATAGTAAATGTTACGATATAGCATATTATGAAACTTTTGAGGCTAAAGTTGTGTACGTTTCCTAAAAAATAAGAAGAAATCATATTTGCACAAACTGAAACTTTAGGAATATTTGGCTAAAAAACTGTGTTTGTCACAAAATGTTTGCAGAGATATTTTACCTTAGTCCTATGCTAGAAATATGGAGTAGCATTATGTTTCAGAAATCAGGAAATCCTTTTGCATGGATATGCTGTTCTTTTTAGCATACATTATACAGTTATTTTCTAATCTATCTTAAATTATCTCTGGAGTAACCCCATGCTTCCAGTGAAAATTCTATCAGAAAAAAATAAAGACCCCAACAAGAATTTTACCAACAATATGCTAAAAACACTGGGTATTCTGCCAGTGTTGGCAGGACATCTTAAAGTACACCAACCAAATCGCCAGCAACTTGGTTAGCACATTGGATCCTATGGATCTTTTACCAGAAGCCAAGCACAATAAACACTCAAAAGTAGTGAACACTGTTTGGCACAAAATGTGGCAAGGCCTTAAGCTAAACACTTAAGCTAAACTGCATCTGTGTGTTTTATTCTAATACACCAAGGACTTTGCAAGCAGAACCCGAGACTCTTTTTTTTGTTCAAACACAGAGCACTCTGCTAGCATCTGTTGAACAAGAAGTATTTCTTTGGTGACTTTGTCACCAAATTAAAAACATTGCAGGAAAATGGGAAGTAATCAAATGTTTTAAATCCTTACCTCCAGTTTTTCACTTCCATAAATTTTTTTACATTTACATGTAATGTGCCTCCAAACTTGCTACAAAATGGGGGTCTCTTTAGGGACGTGTGTTTCAAAGATATGTGAGGAGGATTTCTTTCAGGGACATGCTAAACGCTTGCTTTGTTCGTGTAGATCTCTAATGAAATGGCAGATCTTTTCAGACGTATTTAAGGTAATGAATATGCATTTGTGACATCAATAAAAAGAATGAAATACATTGACAAATTTTAACTTATACTTTGACCAATGATATCTTCTGTCTTCTAACATACAGATGTGTAATCACATTGCCATCCTACATTAGCACTGATGTGCTATAGCATTCAGTAGCATGCTGTGGATATTTAGATTAGAAGGTTTCTTATAAAGGTATCATACTATAAAAATATAATTTTATTGGGCAGTGGTAGAAAACATAACACCTGCTAATGCTATTGCTGTGTATATATAATACGATTTGTACAATACTTAAAAGTATAGGCAAGTATGTTTTTAATATATTTTTTTTTGTTATCATAAATAACATCAGCACTCTCCACCCACAGGGACAGACAGAGAAGTTCATTGGTAATAGTAGAAATTCAGTAGTCTTTATATATACAATCAATGTTCTATGAAAAGTAAGCAGGCCACTGCCATAATGACTTTTTTGTGATGTAAATTGATTGCTTCCTTCCTTATGAAAATTGACCTTGAATAACGCACTAATTATTCTTTTTTTTCCATTTTGTCTTCTTTTAAAGACCTTGATGGTAAAGTTAAACCAATGGAAAGCAAGCCCATGCTTGCAGTTAATTGCTTTTAAGAATTCTCCATGGAAACCGTACAAGCAGAACATACTAGTACATGCCTTCTGCCCCCTCTTCCTTCTTATTGCTTGGAATGAGTAAGCAAGTTAAAGATCTATTCCACAGATACAATTTCTGACATTTGTCCATGCTGCATATACAAGTCCTGACATTTCAAGTCATTACAAACTTCAGGAAATTAGAAAAGCTTAAAAACCAATCAAAACATTACATATGGGCATGACTTTACCAATATCACATAAGTTCCAAAAAACATATTATTATCAACACTATGAAATACACTTTTTAGCAATGTCTCTATTATGGCTATACCAATTGTAACATGTGGGTATAAAAAGGTTTTGACAAATTTATGTTTTAATACATGCAATGGTAAACACAAATACTAAAATATTATGTACCTGTTAATTTGGTAGTGTGATTTCAAATAACATCGGTTTGTGAAATCTCCAGCTTTTATTAAAAAAATACCCATGGTTTTGGCAATAAAGGTCCTTGTTCAGGCACTCTCAAATATAGGCTGCAAAAGTTCAGCTACACTCATGTAGAACAAAGAAAATAGAAAATGTATTATTTACTGTAATTTTCCATTCCTGATAAGCTCCATGTCAACATAACCTGGGTTAATCCCTTCCCATTCTTATGACTCAACTAGAATTATTCAAGGCTGTCAATACACCTATGTTTCGTAATGAGCCCTCTTTAAAAAATAAGGATGGGTATATACATACAGTGATAACTCAGCTAACGAGTGCCCCTGCTAATGAATTTTACAGCTAACAATTTTTTTTCCCACTGTTTAAGAGACTCAGGTAACGAATACAGGATAACAAATGTAAATGCTTGCATGATTGGCAGAATAAATCTTTTGCTAAACACAGCTGAGGTTGTGGGTGATCTTAGGGGAGTGAGCTCTTCTTTAACATCTTGTAACTCTTTAATGACTAAGAGAAACTCTGCAGTTGATTCTTTTTGCATATCAAACCACAACTTGCTTCAGAAGTTAATGAATATCTAGGCTCCAAAACGTTTTGTTTTACTGTTTGTCATTAACTCACAGTGTGGAATTTTATATAGTAACTGACACCATGCTGCTTAATAATATGTTGACTGTTACAATTGGGAAGCTGTTCATCTAAGCCTCTGGTGAGTTTATGACCTTTTATATTGTGCTTTTTACTATTTTTATAAAACTTATCTTTAAATTGTGGGCAGCATCAAGAACAAATTAAATAATCTTCTATAGAAACCTAAGGGTAATCAGATTTCGGCTAACAAAGATTTCGGCTAACAAATGTGATTCCGAAACGAATTATCTTTGTTAGCCGAGGTATCACTGTATATATATATATATATATATATATATATATATATATATATATATATACACACACATGTACCACTCTATGTCAGCAAAGGATGGGAAATACCTAGCACACCCAAGGAGGAATGTTCACAAATACTTAAAGCTCACAAGGAAACCAGTAGACAGATCATTTTGGACCAAAACTAACAGCAGTTAAGGCTGTGAGTTTATTGCAGTAATGACACACGTGACAGTAGATGTCCAATGACACTTGAAAAGCCGATGAGTAGGAAGAGGACATGCTATGATTGAACTCTGTTCCCTAAAAAGGTTTTTAATTAATTTTCTGATTACCTATGCACATGGTTCAGTTAATCCAGGAGGCACGAGACCTTCCTATTTTTTGGTAGCCCCCAAGGGAGAAAGAAAAGAAGATTTTCTGAATGACATATACAGTAGGTACCAGAGTATTCAGGTATTCTTGGAGAGTACACAGGATGAAAAAAGAAGGAACACTTAGTGTATAGACCACCTTTAATTTATCTAGTTAGGTCCTGACAGTGGGAGTGGAAAGAGATTAACCTGACATGAAGCCATCAAGAAAGTTTTTTATTTTTTTTTTAATTGCAAATATATATGATATTTAGTACTTTAGGTACCTAAATGATATATGTCTACTTTATGTTGATAAGCCATAATACACATATGTATATTATGTGTAATCAGGATGAACCACATTTATAATTTAATATACTTGCCATATCTATAGGTGGAAAATATAATATGTTTTTAACCTCTGATATGGCTTGGTTTCCTGGTTCTTTTCAGTGTACAATTGAAATATTTCACAGTCATTGTTGTATGTATAGGTGTTAGATTTGTGGTTATTGTGAAGGGGTCATTATCATGTTTCTATTGGTGCAAACTGCTTGATATTAGGAAAAGAGTCTGCTAGAAACCCATAATTTTATATGATATCATATTCATGTATGTAACTGAAAATGAAGTGAAGGGCAGAACATATGTCATATATCTATCTTACTTGATAGAGTTGATGCTATTTTGGAGTTTAAGACTCCAGAAGGCTGGAGCAAAAATTCATGAGCTCTATTAGCATATTGTTTTCATTCTCTATTTCTGAATGTATGACCATATTTGAATGTATGGAATGATATATATTGCATTGTAACTATATTATGGGACGTCACATCCATCGGGCGTCACCACACATATACACATATTTTGACTCATGTATTCCTATTGAACTGCTGCTGTAACTTTTCTATGAAGATTTTTGAATAAAGACACAAGCTTTTTATGATACAAAAGAAAAAAAAAACTGTTCTTAATGTGTCCAAACAATAATAATAATAATAATAATAATATTACTTTTTTTACAGAGTAAATATTTACTTGGGGGAGGTAAGTGGAGATTTTTTGATGTGGGATTGTATTTTTTTGCCTGCTACGAAGGAAAGCAAAAGAATTTCCAGGGTAAATTGTTTGCTTGATGTGCAGGTTTTTTCATGGAGGGATTTCCGTCTGGTGTGGCTGGAAGTGCCAGCATTGTGCTGGGTTGTATATTACATACTTATGGCTGCTGCTTCTGGCACACTGGACTTTACACTTTATATACCTGGCCCCTGTATCCTGTAATATACAGACATCAAGCCACTTTATTCTGTTTATTAGGCAAGGCTGTCTATATTCCTAACCACTCTTTATGCTGGGAATGTAACAATCAAGAGCGTGAAATATACGAAGTAGAATACAGAGCTAAGCAGTCAGAACTGTGTATGGCACCGACAAAGGGTCCCCAGCTGTCAATTTTGCCAATACCCTTGACCCCAGACGTCCCTGGTACAAGAAAGTCAGGTGAAAGGTATCAGATTCTGAATCTCACTGTGTCATATGTTCCTGAACTTGCCAAGTAATACTACTAGATAAAACCAGTGGTATTAGATTGCTCCTGGTAGTTTTTTTATGGGTAATCACAGAAACAGCAGTGATGCAGTATATTTTACCTTCTTTTCTGATTTTTTTTATCATTTTTATTCTGATTTTCTGGGTTAATAAGAGCAGGGAGTGAGAGTGTTGCATCTGCTGCTGTTGCCACAGGAAAAAAAGGCATTACAACTATACAGGAACTTTTACAAGTGGTAGAGATCATTTTACAGAAGGATTCCATGCTCTTTGAGGCCAGGTCAGTTTTTCATTAAGGGAGAGGCTATTTTCCTTGACTTTTGCCATCCCTATTAATAACGTCTCAGTGCTGCTGTTGTCCCATGACTCATTTAGTTCTTTTTTTATTCAAATTTTATTTGTATTTACCATAGTTTACAGTGAGAACACCATATAAAAAGGTACATGGCACAGAGTCTGCAGTCACTGTCCTGAGATTCTCCATTCCCACACTAAACAACAGTCACAGTTTGCTCATCACAATTCTTTTAAAAAAATTAAATGCTCCCAATGTTGTGAAGGCCTGCTGGTGGGAAAACTGCATCTGAGGATCTTCAATGCTAAGGTTTCCTTGCTCATAAATAATTCATATTAAGAATCAATGCTTCCTCATTCTCCTGCCAGCATGGTCTGTGGATTTGTTCTCCTCCATTGTTGATCTCTCCCCACCAGTCAGCAATTTACATTTTATCTGTTAAAGTCAGATCAGATAAGTATAACAGGAGGATGAAAAGCTTTGCCATTCAAACAAACCAACTATGATTGTACCTGTGTGTGAAAATTCCAAGTTGGCCTATGAACATACATTTAATTCACATGTAGGGTTTTTTTTTTAAATTGATTTTCTAAAGCGATTTATTATATGTTAAAGTTTTAATATAAATATAATATAAAAGCTTTCCATACCAGATTTCCCTCCAGTGCTCGAAGCGCTCACAAAAGAGGACCCTGATATGAACCCCAGAGAATTTCCTCCTTGCAGGTAGCATCCCAGCAAGGATTCAAACCTGTGATCTAGTGCTACAAAGGTCAAAGTGCTAACAACTGAGCCAACCATGCTGACTAGTCAGAGTGCCCATGCTGACCTGATCTATCATCAAAAGTTATGTGAGTGTAAGAACTGAACCATAGATTAATGGAGAAAGGTGGTCTTGTCTGATAAATCAAGTTTTCTTTTAGACTATGTGGATGGCCACATATTTTTGCATCAGTTGTTTTGGCACCACAAATGGGGGATCTACACAATATTCTGGCAAAGGAAATAAGTTTTCTGCTTTTTTAATAATAAAATAACATTGCTCTTTTTTTCAAACAATATATGAGTTAAAGCTGTTGTTAAATGCTGTAATGGTTCACATATTTGTTTCGTCTTTACAGCTAACTTGGCCACCACAGATATTATATTTCTTGTGTGCTGTGTACCCATCACTGCTGCCTTGTACCCCCTTCCTGGTTGGATATTTGGTGAATTCATGTGCAAATTTGTAAACTATATTCAGCAGGTAAGCATGCAATATTTCGAAGATTATCTCCACAATTGTGTTCTTATTGTATGTTTAATAACAGTCCATAAATGTTACACATATGCTCTATGTACAGTGCACTTTATGTCAAAACAATAAACAACTTACCACCTAAAATCTGTGGTGTATCTAGGTAGATCACAGATTTCTTTTTTTCATATAAACAGACAGGATAATATTATAAAATCCTAATCTAATTCAGCAGGTAAAAATTCTCTTTTCTGGAAATTGAAGCTGCAGCTGGTGATCTAGCAAACCTGCACTTATTATTTTAAAAAATATTTGCCATTAGTTTGCAAATGTTTTCAATTCTGGACCAGATCCATTACAGGTTTCCTGGATTACCCAGGTTTTCTCACCATACTCTATCTTTTCCAATCTTTAAGAGCTTTATTAAATCAGGGCTTTTATATTGATAGGGTTTTTGGAATTTTTGTAGACCATACCTTTGAGCCTGACATAAGACAAGGTATACTACTACTCTCCAGGAGAAGACATTTTTTTTTATTCCCAAGGATGTTAAACCTACTTTTTTGTGGCTTCTTGTTTATGCAGGTAATTTTGAGGCAAACACATGAGTAATTTGTCATAGCTTTAGATTCCTGCTTTTTTAAACTCCTCCTTCCAAACTCCATTCTTTAGATTTGCAACTTGAATCTTGATCATACTTTTGTAAAACACTGGTGATCCACCAGTTGCTTATTTTGGTTGTCATTTTTAATAACATACCTTGGAATTTCACTTAGCTCTGTAAATTGTTACAGAAAATTTTGTAAAGTAACATTTCCAGTATTTAGCTACACCAGAGTACATTATCATTTTATTAAATCTTCTTTGCTAAAAAGAGTTTATGGTTATTATTTTACTTTTCTTGAAAGCCAATTGTATGAAATCATTTACCTTGCTCATAAACGCTGTTGTGTTTAAGTCTATTTTATTTAACGCTGCAGGGCAATTACCGTCTTGAAAGAATGGATTATTGCAGGATATGGTCTTTACAATAAGAGGCTTTTGTTTGTCTATTTTCAATATTTTTAACCTGGCATTTTCCACAGATGATATACCAGGCAAACTAACTTTAGTCTGTATGTTTTCACAGGTTGAGTTATCCAGCGTTATATAGTAGAGGATAATAAATCCTTCCTCTATTATTTTATTGTCTTTGTTTAGAATGCTAAATTACATTAATTTATAAGGCAACAAAATAAATATGATTCCTGAGAATCTCAGGACATCTGTGCACGCGCAAGGTCAGGTGATGCAGCCTGCTGGAAAAGGGAAAAAGTGCCAATCTCACTGCGCTCTGCACGCCCATTCTGTCTTTATCACCGCATCAATAAAGACAGAAGGTGAGGGGCTTTTTTTTTTTTGTTTTTAAAGGGTGTTAAAAGAAAAAAAATATAATTTTTTACTTTACATAAAAGTCCTTTTATACCCTTTTATGTAAAGTAAAAATGTTTGTTATATGTCTGCTTTAAGCTTTCCCTTAATATTATAACCTGACTTTTTTCCAGACACAGAAAAGGTTAAAAAAAGTAAAAACACTGAAAAACCTTTTCCGGGCTTCCCAGACTTCTTTTATTAAGAGTAGTTTGGTTAAAGCAGTGTTTCTCAACCAGGATTCTGTGGAAGCCTAAGATTCCTTGAGCAATGAGCAGTTTGTGCTGCTCTGGTCAGTTATTACTGGCACTAATGATCTTTTTGGTTATCTTTAGAGTGGAATTCTTCCCACTGGCCATCAATGCAGGGGACATTCTTTGCACTGGCACCCATGCTAATGCATTGTGTGTTGTGAATATAGGTATTATAGCAGGGGTTCCCTAAAGTCATGAAAGTTATTGAGAACATCGAGAAAGACTGGGTTAGAATATTATAGTGTTCCTCATGCTTTATGAAAAACATTACCAGCTTTAAGTGATCCCTCATGCATGGTATTTAGGGATTTTTGTAGTTACGATGTTGTCCTCTAAGCTGTAAGTATACTGTACGCATTTTTTTTATATAAAATCTGCATATTCAAAAAAAAAAAAAAGTGTCATTTGACTCAAGACAAAAACATACAGAGTTTAAATCATAGGGATGCTAATGAGTTTAATTCCTATACAGGTCTCCCCAACAATTTTAGTGACATTATTATGTTTATGGCCCTTGCAATTAACTCACAAATCATCGTTAGACTTCGATGCAAATTCACTGAAATGCTCATATTTGATTTTTGGGTAATTTGTCGACCTTGGAACGTGTCTAATTTTAGTCAGTTCAACTATCTAATGATGTTTAGGGCCACTGTGTTCACCATTACAGGATGAAGGCAGAACATTATAGTTATGATCTGAATAAGCACATAATATATGAAATAATCTGCTTCTATGACATCTCCTTTTAAAGCCCAACATGATCATTTGTATTGACCTTTATTATAGAATTACAGTCTTGTATAATTGGGGTTCTGGTAGATCATGGACTTAATAACTGCATGCAATGCCAAGCTGCAATATCTAAAGCTAGTAAAGTACTATATTGTATTAAAAGAGGAATAGACTGCAGGGATGGAGACATAATCCTGCCCCTGTACAAAGCATTGGTCAGACCACATCTGGAATATGCAGTCCAGTTTTGGGCACCAGTTCACAAAAAGGACATTGTTGAATTGGAGAGAGTGCAGGGAAGGGCAACTAAACTAATAAAAGGAATGGAGGAGCTCAGCTATGAGGAGAGATTAGCTGAACTGAATCTATTCTCCCTTGAGAAGAAACATTTAAAGGGGGGATATGATCACCCTGTATAAATATATAAACAGTCCATATAGAAAACTTTCTTCCGAATTATTCACTTTGAAATCATTACAAAGAGCAAGAGGGCACTCTTTGCGTCTGGAGGAAAAGAAGTTTAAGCTCCAGATAAGGAAGGGATTCTTCACTGTTAGGTCTGTGAAAATGTGGATTCAGCTCCCTCAGGAAGTAGTTTCAGCAATTACTATAGATTGCTTTAAGAAAAAGTTGGATGTTTTTCTGGAAGCACAGAATATAACTGGGTATTAAGGCTTCAAAGTAAAAAAAAACAGTGACTGTTGCTTCAAGGAACATGCGATTGCCACATGGAATCAGGAAGGAATTTTTTTTCCCTCTGTTGAAGCAGATTGTACCAGGGTTTTTTTTTTTTTTGCCCTCCTCTGGACCAACTATGTCTTATAGGGTTTTATACCTGGGATATGTTTTTCCCTAGTGGTTGAACTTGATGGACTTATGTCTTTCTTCAACCTAACCTACTATGTAACTATATGCAATAAAAATCTGTCTCTTAACACCTTAATGCCTAAAGATTAATATGCTGGTAGCTCAAGAGGCTTGCAAAGTGCTTCTAGCATACCACTTGTATAGAGACAGAGGACCACCAGTGTCTTACCCCTAAATATGAGAAATAACAAATGAACAGCATATTTTTTCCAATATGAAAAAATTCAATACTGTACTCTTATGGGAATTATAATTATAAATTATAAACCATAAAAACAAACAAAATTAAAAAAAAAGAAAAGTATAAAAATACAGCACAAAACAAACATTCAAGCCCGGGAAGTAGGGTTGGGGGGGGAGTGATGGATGAATGAAATAGTATTATGTCATGGGTAAGACTATGCCCATAGCCCACCAGCTTCAAGGTAAGTATATCCTCAACTATATGAGGTAAGTACGGAATTGAGGGGGATTCTTTATACCAATCCAATGTCATCCAAGTCATCTTGAACTGTTCCAACCTGGCATCATTATTTGCGACTAATTGTTCCATGTGGCAATTTTTTTCCACCTTCGTTAGCCAGTCCTTAATGGACGGGGTCACTGTTTGCTTCCAAAACCTGGGGATGGGTTCCCTAGCAGCGGTAAGAAAGTGGCGAAGCACATTTTGCTTGATGGATTTATTTGAGCAATTCAGTATCATGGACAGAAGAGTCACCCTGGGACCATTGTTAATTCTAGAACCCATAAAATCATTGTAAAACTATAATTGTTTCCCAGAAATGGCAAATAACTGGAAATTCACACCATATATGTATCATGGAGCCCCTCTGAGTGAGGCAGCACATCTGTCCGATATTGTTGGGGAAATACGGTGGTGATCAACTGGGCATAAATACCACAGGGACAAATCTCGTAAATAGTTTCCTGCGCTCTACAGGCAAGATTAACTTTATGGGTGAGAGCAAAGGATTTCTCCCAGTCATCTGCCGTCACTGATACACTCAAATCAGATTCCCAGTATAGTGTATATGTAGGAGTACCTGCAATTGTGTCCAGGTTAAATAAGTTGTAAAGCAGGGAGATAACATGAGTGAGGTGAGTAGAGGACCTCAACAGAGCCTCAAATCCTGTCAGCCTCTATATAATGCAGATAAATCTGAGAACGAGGCTTTTAAGGTGGCACTTAAAATGAAGGTAAAAAAGATACTACTTTGTTGTATTCCAATTCAATATAAAAATTGCAATTAATGGAATGTCATCAATTATACAATCAAAACATAGAAATATGTTGTTACATCTAAACAAATTTAGTTGATTGTAAGGGAGGTCCTTGGTTCTATAGTCCTCAATCTCTTTTTCCGGACGCGTTTCATCACTAAGGGCTTCCCCAGGGGACTTTAAAAAAAATTATAAGCATCTGAGCTTGCAGGGAGACCTCTTTGTTTGAGCTTGCTGCGGTCAGGCTGCTTTCTGCATGTTCTTTTGGGTACAAGTAAGTTTCAACTTTGTATCTTATCATAACAAATTACTGGTAAATTTTCCTCATTTAAGCTCTGACTTAGTACTGCCTTTAAAGTTTTTCTGAAGTAATCTATAAACTAATTCCTCATCATTTGTAAGGCATTTTTCTCAAGTTACACTCTCCTTGAACAGGAAGTGAAATTATTAATATTAGGTTTAGTATTCCTGGGATAAACATTAAATTCAAGGTAATGACCTCTTAGTGTCTCCTTCCCCTTACAATAAAGTAGTATCTTTTTAACTCCATTTTAAGTGCCACCTTACAAGCCTATTCCTTCTTTTCACTCTCCCTGTTATTTCTAAATTGTAATTATTCTTATGATTAGCCTGGGAACTACTAAGGTTTACCTGCTATGACACATTGCAGTCCCTTATGTTTACTATTAATGTGAATTCCTCTAAAAGGACCTAACTCTTCCTTTCCTTATTATGGAATCAATCATACGAACCAATACAGATGCGCATTAATATAACATGATATCTGGAACCCCTACTCCTCCCATATTCTTAGGTTTCGTCACAATACGATACGTTTTTCGAGGACATTTAGCTTTCCATAAAAAGGACCTAAAATAATTATACAACTTCCGTAGATATGTGGTGGGTAGAAAAATGGGTAATTTTTGAAACATGTACAGCAGGCAAGGCAAGTACAGCAGCCAAGGCACATCCATTTTTAGCATGTTTATCCTTGCAAACCAAGAAAGGAACAGGGAATTATATTT
This sequence comes from Pyxicephalus adspersus, assembly GCF_032062135.1. Classification (NCBI taxonomy): domain Eukaryota; kingdom Metazoa; phylum Chordata; class Amphibia; order Anura; family Pyxicephalidae; genus Pyxicephalus; species Pyxicephalus adspersus. The sequence goes on from NC_092860.1 coordinate 56,791,700, forward strand.
CTGTAGATCTGAGTGCAATTTACTGCACAACTTTCACGGGCTCCACAGGGCCAAGTGGTGGACCCACTGTGTCACCTACTCTGTGGGTTGAGACGAGCACGGGGCACAGGGTTCAAGGAGTAGCTTGGTCTTCTCCAGAGCCTCTAGAGGTGAGGATGTTGTGCGGCAAGCTACTGCCAGGTTGCGGCCCCCGTGGCCGCCAAGCCATGGGACTGCTAATAAGCAGGAACCAAACGTAATGCAAAAGGGAATCCAAGAGAGTAGTCAGACGAGTAACAGGTATTTAAGAACAGGTTTAAGCAGGGAAACATGAAAAGCTGAGATGAAATGCAAACTTGAGAGAGGGCACTCGCAAACAAATATGCTTGATGGAAAGCCAAACCTTGTCATCGGGGGACAACTGGGGAGCAGGAGCTGCCTTTATGTCAGCCCATCTTTTCTAGCATGCAGAGGAATGTAGCAAGACCTCTTGGGCTTTTTTTCAAACCTGCTGGAAGTAATTAGCGGCAGGAACATCTGACTCGAAAGGGACAGGAGCAGGAATCTGGGAGTGAAGACCGGAAACAAAAAAAGAGAGACAGACCTGTGGATTCGCTAACGCAATTATTGTGGGCAAGTTCAGCTCCAGTCATCTTGCTGGGAGTATTTTTTTTTAGTTTGCCTATTGGTCTGAGGGTGATAGGCTGAAGAGAAGTCTAACTGGATCTTTAGATGGCGACAAAGGGCCCTCCAGAAGCGAGAAGTGAATTGTACTCCGCGATCGGACACTATGTGGGAAGGCAAGCCATGTAAGGGAACAATTTCTTTGAAGAAGATCTTCTCCAAAGGTTGAGGTGGAGAACAGATCGACCACAACCCAAATAGTAGTGGAACCATTGGAAGATGGAAGGTCGGTGACAAAATCCATGGAGATGTGTGACCAGGGTTGTTCTGGAGTGGGAAGCAGAATTAAGGGGCCGAGGGAAGCTTCTGTGGCACCTTGTGTCGGGCACATTCGGTACATGTGGCCACAAAGTCCCTCACATCTTGCTTCAGATCCGGCCACCAGTACCTGCAGCTAATCAGTTCAAAGGTCCTCCATTGCCTGTGATGCCCAGAAGGACCAATGGATGCCAGCTTTTTTGAACAAGGGTTTTCTAAGGTGGAACTCGAAACAAGTGGACTGGGACTGTGGGCACGATTTGAGTTGATGAAGGCTGGTTCTACTTCAGGATTTTCTTTCTCGAAAGAACGAGAAAGGGCGTCTGCTTTGACATTTTTGGGACCCGGTCGATGGGCGAGTACAAAAAAAACTGAGACCAGGGGGCTTGACGGGGGTTTAAATGTTGTGCAGTCTGCAGATACTGCAGGTTCTTATGGTCTGTATAAATGGTCACAGGTTGGAGAGCTCCCTCCAGCTAATGGCCATTCTTTAAGGGAAAGCTTGACAGCAAGAAGCCTCATCTTCGATGGCATCATTTTTCTTAGAAAAGAACCCACAGGACCTTAACTTGCCGGAAGCATTCTTCTGAGACAGCACAGCACCAACAGCAACAGAGGAGGCATCCACCTCCACGAAAAAGGGGTTAAAAAGTGTTCAGGCGCACCAATGCAGGAGCAGAGGCAAAAGCTTTCTTTAAAAGTGCAATGGCCTGGAAAGCCTCAAAAGACCAGACTTTACAATTGCTACTTTTCTTAGTCATTGCAGTAATGGATGCCACAAGTGAGGAGTAGTCACGAATTAATTGTCTATAATATTTGGCTTCAGCCCAGGAACATCTGAATGGGCTTCAGCCCAAAGGGTTGTGACCAGTCTTGAATGGCCGTGATTTTGTCAGGATTCATCTGCAAACCTTCAGCAGAAACGATATAGCCCAGGAACAGAACATCAGGGCACTCAAAAAGACATTTCTCCGCCTTGGCATACAGTCCGTTTTGTCGAAGCCGTTCCAAGACTGTTTTGACATGGACTCGATGAGAGGAAAGGTCCCTAAAGTATGCCAGGACATCATCCAAATAGACAATCATTTAGTCTTCTAACAAGTCCCAGAAGACATCACTCATGAAATCTTGGAATACAGCAGGAGCATTGCAGAGTCTGAATGGCATAACTGGATATTCATAGTGCCCATCTCGGGTATTGAAGGCTGTCTTCCATTCGTCACCCTTGCGGATGTGTATTAAATTGTAGGCATCTCGCAAATCAAGCTTGGTGAAGACAGATGCCTCTTGGAGACGATCAAATAATTCAGAAATCAGAGGCAGGGGATATTTATTTTTAACGGTGATGATATTGAGACTCCTATAGTCAATTCAAGGGCATAAGTATCCATCCTTTTTCTGGATAAAGAAGAATCCAGCCCCTGCTGGGGAGGAAGATTTATGAATGAAGCCCCTCGCCAAATTCTACTGGATGTATTCAGACATGGCTTTGGTCTCAGGCATAGAAAGAGAGTAGACTGCCATGGGGAGGAGAGGCACCAGGATGGAGATCAATGGCACAATCGTAGGGGCGATGTGATGGTCACACATGCTGAAATTTCCAGTATTTTTTGGGTAACCCAGGGACGGGGCATGTGGCGGTGGAGCAAACCTGCTGGACAGGAAGGATTTGAGAAAGGCATTTCTGAAGGCATGTGCGGCTCCACAAGAGTATGTCTCCAGATCTCGATTCGATGATTGGGGCATGTTTGCGTAGCCATGGTAACCCCAACATGACAGGATGATTAATCTTGGGCACCACCAAAAAGGAAATTGCCTCCGTGTGAAGGGCTCCAAGTTTCATGGTGAGTGGCACCGTGGCATGCTGGATGTAGTCCAGTAAAGCCGTGCTATTCACCAGGGAGACTACCAATGGCTTAGATAGGGGCACCACAAGAATATTGTAATCAGCAACTAATCGTTGATTAATGAAGTTCCCAGTAGCGCCAGATTTCAGAAAGGCTTGGGTCCAGAATCGGTGCTTATCGGAAGAGATCTGGACTGGAAAGGTTATTTTAGAGAGAAGAGAGGTAGTAAGTTTGCCTAGGGAGCCCTCTTCCCACTTCCCTAAGCACTGGCGTTTGGGGCCTTCAAGGGACAACTGTTTTTGTAGTAGCCCTCTCCTGCACAGTAGAAGCAGAGATTCTGGTGTCTGCAGCTTGCCTGCTCTTCAGGTGAAAGTCGGGCATGGGTTCCTCCGGAGGAAGCGGGGGGTTTTGGAAATATGGAGCCAATTTAATGAAGCACTAGACTTTCTGGGTTTCCCGAGGACACAAAGGGACACCAGTTCATCAGGGTAAGAGGAAGATCATGCCCGGCAAGCTTGTCTTTAATATGGCCTGCGAGCCCCTGCCAAAAAAACACTACCAGAGCGTCATTGTTCTATTCTAGTTCAATGGTCAAAGTTCGGAATCTGTCAGCATATTGACCTACCGAGAGGGAGGCTTGTCATAGGCCCCAGATTTCCAAAGCTGCTTAAAAGCCTGGCCAGGTTCATCAAAGACATCCCGTTCAGTGGGAAAGTTCCAAGGCTGCAATTCAAACTGGATTTGGCATTGGTTCACAAATCCTCAACAGAGTTTGGGGTCCCCGGAGTAGCGAGGGGGCAGGAAGTCGAAGTGTAGAGTATGCCGGCTATGTGGCTGGAACTGTAACAGGTACTGGAATCCGAGATACAGGGGCAGTAGTTGAAGTTGCAGAGGCAGGCTAATGGCTGACTGGAGCTTCTTAGAGAGTTCATTGCATCTCTGGAGAAAGGCCACAATTTTATTTTGAGCAATTCTTGTCTCTGAACTAGCTCACGCAGGTCCTGCATGGAATCAGGTAGTGGAGTCCATGGCCTGAACAGTCACTGTTCCACAGGGCCAAGTGGTGGACCCACTGTGTCACCTACCCTGTGGGTGGAGACGTGCACGGAGCACAGGGTGTAAGCAGTAGCTTGGTCTTCTCCAGAGCCTCTAATGTTGAGAATGTTGTGCAGCAAGCTACTGCCAGGTTGCGGCCCCCGTGCCTGCCAAGACAGGTATCAAGCAGGAACCAAACATAGAACAGAAGGGGAATCCAAGAGAGTAGTCAGATGAGCCAAAAGGTCAGGGCAGGCAGCGAACAAGGTTGGTCAGTAAACAGGCAAGAGGTCAGGGCAAGCAGTGAACAGGAGTAGTCAGGAAATAGGCCCGGGTCAGTACACGGAGAATCTGGAACAGTAGAAACAAACAACAGGAACCTGGAAGCAGAGCCAAAGGAACCTTCTGTTGCCAGGTCACTTTCTTAAAAAGGGAATGTCAGGTGATGGGTATGGATCAGGTGACCCGCAGACATCAATCCCACCGACAGATGGAGTGCTGTTGCTGAGATAGTTTTCAGGTGTTCTTCAGATGTTTGCCAGCAGAAGGAAGGCATCTGCGGAGCACTCTGGTTCTTTGAGGCAAGGGAGCAGTTGACAGAGAAGCGCCTTATTTGGAACAGGAAGCACGCAGAGCATTGGATCCAGAGGCAGAGACGGTGCTGGTAACAAGGGACTGCAAGGAGGGCGAGTAAGAAGGAAGCACAGATGACCTGGACCTGCAGGGATCTGTGAGAACAGGGTGTAGTTGTATGAAAATAGTTTAGAGGGGTCTGAGGTAATATAGGCTCCTAAGTATTTGATTGCCTCCAAATCCTGAAGAAGGTGTTAGTACTAATGGATGTCTCTTGTGCAGTGTTCAAAGAGATTAAGTACTTCAGAGAAATTAACTTTAAAATAATGAAGGTACTGAATTTCTCGAATTCTGTCATAACAGAGGGAATGGTGACGTGCGGAGAAGGTAATCTGCGTATAAAGATTGTCACTACAAACTATCACCTAGTTGGACCCCTCTAACATTCAGGTTATTCCGTAGAGCTACAGCTAAGTGCTCCATGACATAGTTACATATTTACATAGTAGGTTAGGTTGAAAAAAGACAAGCATATCAAGTTCAACCACTAGGGAAATAAATATATCCCAGATATAAAAATCTATAAGACATAGTGGGTCCAGAGGAAGGCAAAAAAAAACCTGGTACAATTTGCTTCAACAAGGGAAAAAAATTCCTTCCCGATTCCATGAGGCAATCGGATGTTCCCTGGATCAACAGTCTCTGTTATTTTTACTTTAAATCCTTAATATCCAATTATAGACTGTGCTTCTAGAAAAACATCCAGCTTTTTCTTAAAGCAATCTTTAGTAGTTGCTGAAACTACTTCCTGGGGGAGCCAATTCCACATTTTCACAGACCTTACAATTAAGACTTCCTTCCTTAGCCGGAGCTTAAACTTCTTTTCCTCCGGACACAAAGAGTGCCCTCTTGTTCTTTGTAATGATCTCAAAGTGATGGGGAAGAGCATTTTATATATACCGTTTATATATCTATACAGGGTGATCATATCCCCTCTTAAACGTTTCTTCTCTGCACTCTCTCCAATTCCACAATGTCCTTTTTGCGAACTGGTGCCTAAAACTGGACTGCATATTTCCAGATGTGGTCTGACCAATGCTTTGTACTGGGGCAGGATTATGTCTCGATCTCTGCAGTCTATTCCTCTTATTACAAGAAAGTACTTTGCTAGCTTTAGATATTGCAGCTTGGCATTGCATGCTGTTAATAAGTCTATGATCTACCAGAACCCCCAGATCCTTTTCCATTTCTGACTCCCCCAAATGTATTGCCCCCTAGACAGTGTGAAACATGCATGTTGTTATCTATATTAAATGTCATTAGCCACTTGGCTGCCCAATCAAACAGTACATCCAGGTCTGCTTGTAGATTATAAACATCCTGTATGGACTTAGTTCCATTACATAGTTTAGTGTCATCTGCAAACACAGAAATGGTAATTTTAATCCCAAACTCTATATCATTTATAAAGATGTTAAATAGTAAAGGTCCCAACACTGAACCCTGGGGTACACTACTAATAACCTTAGACTAGTCACAGTATGAATCATTAATTACGACTCTGGATGCGGTCTTTGAGCCAGTTCTCTATCCATTTATAAACTGACTTTTCAAAGCCTATAGACCCTAACTTGCAAATGAACTGTCTGTGGGGTAGTGTCCAATGCTTTAGCAAAGTCCAAGTACACTATATCAACTGCTACTCATCGGTCTACCTGTTTACTTACTTCCTCATAAAAAGAGTAAATTTGTTTAACAACTTCGGTCTTTCTTGAAGCCATGCTGACGATCACTTATAATATTATTTTCTAGCAGAAACTCCTCTATGTGTTTTTTTTTTAATCAAACTCTCTAGGACCTTTCCAACTATGGACGTTAAACTAACTGTTCTGCAATTACCTGGTAATGACTTTGCTCCCTTTTTGAAGATTGGAACCACATTGGCCTTACGCTAACTAATCGGTACCTTGCCAGTGACTAAAGAGTCTTTAAAAATTAGAAATAATGGCTTTGCAAAATCCAAGCTCAGCTCTTTGAGGACAAGTGAATGTAATCCATCAGGTCCTGGTGCTTTATCAACCTTAATTTTTCCCAGTTGTTTCTCAGTCATATCAATTATGAGCCATTGTGACTCATTTAACACAGAGACATTGCTATTATGAATTTAGACTTGAGCTCTGCCATTTTCCTTTGTGTACACAGAGATAAAAAAAAAAAAAAGTGTTTAGTAAATCTGCCTTTTCTTTATCTCCAATTACCAACCCAGCGACATCCTTTAGGGGCCTACATGTTCAGATCTGATCTTTTTGCTATTAATATATTTTTTAAAAATGTTTGGGGTTTGCCTTACTTTCCTTTGCAATCGGTCCTTCATTTTGAAGTTTTGCATGTTTTATCTCCTTTTTACATCTTTTGTTATATTCTTTAAAGTTCTCAAAACGATGAAGGTGATCCTTCATTTTTATATTTTTAGAATGCCCCTTTCTTGTTCACTATGGCTTTTTTAACATCAGCTGTGAGCCACATAGGTTTTAATTTTAGCCTCTTAAACGTATTACGCATTGGAATATATTTTTTATTATGCTTTTGTAGAACAGACTTGAAACATTCCCATTTCTGTTCAGTATTCTTTGAGGACAATATTTTCTCCCAGTCCAGGTCACAGAGAGCCGCCCTTAATAATGGACAAATTGCTCTCTTAAAATTAAATGTTTTTATCTTTCCTGTTTTTGCTTCCTGTTTACAGCATACATTAAATGAAATCATATTATGGTCACTGCTACCGAGATTCTCTTTTACATGCACATTTGTTATAAGTTCTGCATTGTTAGAAAGAACTAGGTCCAGCAGAGTATCATTTCGAGTTGGGGCTTCTATAAACTGTACCATAAAATTATCTGTTCCTGTAATGCCATTACTCCAGTTAATGTCAGGGTAGTGGGAGATTTCTCCCATGCTTAAAACACTTGCACTTTTTGCAGCTTTTTCTATCTGTGCTAGTAGTTGATTTTCTTTTTCTTCTTTAACACTAGGGGGCCTATAGCAGACTCAAATAATTGTGTATTATTCAACCCCACATTCATCTCCACCCATAATGCCTCAACCTCATGGCTTGTTCCATCCACAATTTCTTCTTTCATGTTCACTTTTAGATCACTCCTCACATACAGACACCACTACCCTTTCGTTTGACTCTGTCTTTAGGGAAGAGAGTATAACCAGGAATATTGACAGCCTAGTCATGCGAAGAACAAAGCCAGGAATTGGCAATGCCAACCAAGTCATAATTCTCTTTACTCATTAAGGCTTCCAACTCCTCTTATCTTGTTCTCTAGACGTCTAGCATTGGCGAACAGACTCTTTAAACCATTGCTGCTTTTACCATACTTCTTTGCCAAATCCTTTTGTTTTTCAGTACAACTAGTACTCCACAATCCAATGTTTCTTTGTAACGTGGGAAGCTCCATACATTTATTCATAACCCTCCCCCTATTATCCCCAATCGACCCTCCACTAGTGTCTGCCCCATGACTAACCTTTCTGCCACCTTATTTACTGTCCCACCCCCATATGTCTTGGTTTAAATATCCCTCTACCATTCCCCTAAATCTTTCCCCTAGCACAGCAGACCCTCTTTCATTTAGGTACAAACCATCTCTGGTATATAGGTTGTACCCCAATGAAAAGGCAGCCCCAGTGCTCTATGAACCCAAACCCTTGCCTTTTGCACCAGGACTTGAGCCATGCGTTTAGCTGTCTAAGCTCCCTCTGCCTTTCCTGTGTTGTGCATGGTACAGGCAATATTCCAGGGCAATATGACCAGAGCATACACTAAAGGTGATAAGGGGCAGCCCTGCCTAGTGGCTTTTAGTATCTTAAAAGAATCAGACACAGCCGTTGACCCTTGCTGACAGTGATGAGTATAAAGCAGCTATCCTTGAAATCATACCAGGGCCTAGGCCCACTTGACGTAGTGCTGCGTACATGAAAGACCAACTGACCCTATCGGTGTCAACCGAAAGAAGGCACAGAGAAACCTTTAAAAACTTGGCATGTTGGGTCAGAAGGATGTTTTTGAGGGCGTTATCTCTAGCCTACCGTTCATGTATGAATCCTACTTTATCTTTGTGTATTAAGAAAGGCATATGTTTGGTAAGTCTATTGGCTATCATCTTAGAGAACAATTTGGCGGTCAACATTAATAAGGGAGATAGGTCTGTAATTCGAGCATACTGTATAGTCCTTGCCTGGCTTAGGAAGAATACTGATGTGGGCTTCAAGACTTTGGGCCAGGAAGGGGATGTTATCAGATATAGAGGAAAAGGAACTAAAAATTGAGGGTGTGAAGTTCATAAAACTTTGGCATGAATGCATCTGGACCAGGGCTTTTCCCTGCTGGCGTAGATTTAATGGCCAAGGCCACCTCTTCCTCAGTGAAAGGAGATTCCAAATAAGACAACTTCTGGGTCTAAGAGTGAAGGAGCTATCTTGTTGATGTCATTTTCGAGAACAATAGATGTACCAGGATTTGGCCAGAGTTGATATAGGTCTGCATAGTATCCATTTAATGTCTGTAATATGTCCTGAGAAATGAATGTTAAGTCGCCCTGTGCTGTACGAATAGATGGGACATAGGTGCACGAGGGTGAAGTCCCCTGAATAACAGTCTGCAACATTTGTCTCCATATTGATATATCCTTTTACAGAAGCAGTCCCTGTATCGCTGAAGTGCTAGGTCATAGAGCTCTAGAGGTTCTAGTTGGGGTTATTCCAAAAATGTGTCAGCTGACAGTTTGTTTATGTAGGTGTTCAAGATTTTAGATTTTATCTAATGTGTTTTGAATATCCTGTGACCTAATCTTCTTAAGCCATGTGCCCTGCTGAATTAAGACCTCATGAAGAACCACCTTCATAGCTTCCCATTGTATAGGGAGCGGAGTGGTGTCTGAGGAATGATCTCAAATAAAATTAGTGATAGTATCAACAACTGCCTTAGCACAAAAAGGGTCTTTGAACAAAGAGTCATTACACCTCCAATTTCACTCTCGAAATGTCACTTGAGGGAGATGAAAAGTGACAGTAACAGATGCATGGTGGGACCATGGACAGGAGTTAATTGTAAAAAGGGAGTGCCAATCCAATGCAGCGTGACTGACTAAAATGTAATCTATGCGGGAGTACACCCAGTGTGGGTTAGAGTAAAACATAAAATCTTTAAACGTAGAATGCAAAGTGCACCATACATCTAATAATCTGAGTTCACATAGTTTAGCATGGAATGTGTTTAGGTTAGAGTAAGATATAGGAGTTTTAGCTAATGAGGTGTCTATACAGGGATCAAGAGCAAAGTTGAGGTTGCCTCCCACAATAACAGTGCCCTTAGCAAGTACTTAATTGAGGACACAGTTGGTTGGTAGTTGGGTAAGTACAGTGAGGCCATTGTAAACATCTTACCCCAAATGGACACCTTGAGGAACAAGTATCTACCCTGAGGGTTACTGTGGGAATCTATAACCTGAATTGGTAATGTTTTATGGAATGCAACAGAGACTCCTCTGGTTTTAGTGTCAGGGTTGGAACTATGGTACCAGCCAGCTCTTAATACTACAGTGCCACAGGGAGAAAAATACTAATTGCAACCAAGCATATAGTTTATGCAGCTACTGCAGTGGGACCACCCAAGGTGCTTCAGTGTCCATCAACCATCCGGTCCAGGAACTATGTACGTAATAACTAGTCGAGCCAGTATTGCTATTTTGCCTAGCAGCCCCTGGGTGGCAACACTGCATCAACCAGCAAAGGAACATGTTCCCAACATTATCTCTATGAGGAAAAGGAAAAAAAAGGCCAAAAAAAAAAAAGAAACCTCCAATTGTAACCCGTAAATAGGAGACCAAAGTGCCTGAAAAATAACCCCGTTACCAGTCCGTAGCCCCAGTAGAAAAGTGCCAGGAATCCCGGGAAGAAGACGACCTGGTTCTCGTGGCGGCCTGGAAGTTTGTGTAATACACAGATAAAGGATCAGGTAAATCAACCAACATCCGCCAGTGGTAGTTACTGAGAGATATGTTTATCACACTTCCCATCCTGTTGGTAGGTGACAAAAAATAGAGATGTTGACAAGGGCCTTTTACAAAGCCGAGTTGAACAGCAATACTATAGAGAAAAATCCGGAGAGCGCTGAAGGAGGGGAACTTCATCTTCCAAAGTGCGGATCCTGAATGGGTCAAGAAGTCATTCCCTCAAAGTGTCCAGCACTAAGGTGGGTATGATTTACTGAAGACTGTGTATTAGAGGAGCATCTCGATTCAGAGAATAAGACCTTGATGGGCAAAAAGATAGTCCTTTATGTTATGGCAATGTAGAAAGAAGGCAGTACATGTTGATGGGTGATTAGTAATTATAAGTAAGATGTCCATTGACCAGTTACACTTGTGAAAACTTGGCCTTAAGAGATCCCATGTGTTCTATACAGGTAGATTGTAAGGCTAAGGTAGTGTTCGTCACCTTTGCACTGACCTTTGCATAGCTCGAAAAACTGATTTGCAACCAGCCTCCAGCCCACTGATACAAGATTGAAAGATCCTGTCTGGTATAAAGCCCTGAGGTGAGCATTCCAATCCCAACCCTCCTCACCTGTAAGTAATGAGGAGCTGGAAGCAGAGGAGTCCACCAGGGTGCCTGGTAAGTATAGGCTTCTGATAGGTGAGGCTGGGTGACCCTGTATATGGAGGGAAGGTGATCCTGTTGGCTCTGAAGATGCTGGTTCCGGAGGTGTATTTGGAGCCCACAGCTTTGCCGCCTGAGGTACTGCATCTAGTGTGGCGATCGCAGTCATGGCTGCAGCTTGAGACTGCTGCACTGTGGCCTGGTCTTTCGTGGCCCAGGCGCCGGTGCAAAAAAGCTGACCAGCTGACCAGCCAATATGCAATTGGGTCAAGGGCCATATCCACACAGCAAATTGTTTACATATATACCCTATAGAAGGAATAGCCAGATTTGCCATTTTTCTCACAAAAAAAAATAATATATAGTAGAAATTTAGCAATTAGCACGGTATTGACTAGAAAAGTATTTTTTTTTTTCAAAATCAAATTTAAAATACAGGCGGAAAAAATTGTCCAAAATCAATCCACAACATTCATTCCTAAATGGATAACAAAAACCTATTTATTGTAAAAAAAAAAAAAAAAAAAAAAATATTAGTAGTAAAATAGTAAAATTTTTACTGTGACCTCGAAAGTAAATTTTTGTAGATACTGTTACAGTTTGGTTAAGGTAATGTTTTAGTTTAATGTAAGGTGTTATGTTTTTTGGTAAGTTCAAAAACTAGAGAATTATTTGTACAATTAAAGAGATTTAGGGCATGTGTTTATTCATACATTCTTTCAGTGACAAAAGTCTATAGCAACTAATGTGTTGGGCTTCCAATGAAAAATTAATGTGTAAGGATAACAGTCCCCCAATCTAACGCCGCAGTCTTTATCTATAGCAGCCCCTGCTCAGCCCCAGGAGACTGGTTGTGTCTCCCAGCACTCGGTTGCCCCCAGGACATGCTGCGCAAGGGATGGTGTCTGGAGATAGGCCAGCAGGTGACCAGGAGCCCACAAATACAGAGTACAGAATTATCAGGTAATCCAGAAACAAGCCAAAGTCAAAACACAGGAAATCAGTGCACAAAGCGAAGTACAAAGAGAAGGGCAAGCAGAGTCGGGGTCACAAGCAAAGGTAGGTCCAGGCTGAGTTCAAACCGAATGTCAGTAACAGAGAAACACTCAAAATCACTCCAGCACAGGTAAGACCAGCAGACACTATAACAGGCACTGGTGACTGGAAGCAGAGAGGCTTTAAAGTCCCAGCAGCCAATAGCAGCACAGGACCAAGTCAGCCTCTAGAATCTCCTTCAGCTACGTGCAGCCCAACAATGGATGCTGGGGATGCCAAAAAATACATTAGGTTGCACAACTAAAGGGAAGCAGAGGCTGCTGCTGCTATCTTAGTTCTCCTGGCTCCTGCAAATTACACTGCTGGACAAAACAATGGTGCACAGCTTGGAGTCGCCAGACAGAGCACTTCCCAACAGAATGTACCACAGTCAGGAACCTTATATCTTATAGGAGTCTTACATTAAAAGAACTTTGACAAAAGTTGTTTTTATGTTGTTGTTAATAAAGTCATTTCCATTTCTTGAAATAGACATTCTAATAAAAGTGAATTTTCCAGAGATTATCAGAGTACTCCCACACTCCATGTCCGAGATAATGAATCATTCTGAACACAGCACCATGCAGATTGAGAAAAAGACTAAGCAATGTCAGTACTATGGTGACAGAAGATAGAAATGTTATTGTTTGCATGTTGACAACATAGCTGACAATATCTCTGGATGGGATTAATAAAAAAAATATGAATTCCTATAGATATTGTTTACAAATAAGGTAATAATGCAATTAAAAATCCAGGTAATGAAAGCATGTCTACATTTATGATGTGTTAAAACTTTTATTATTTAATAATACTTAAAATTTACTTTTAATATTTTAATTTTTACATTTTTATCAGCATGTCATGAGCAGCAGTGAATGATTGGCTATAGTAAATGAAGTTGAAGCAGAATTCAGAAGTTTAGGAAACTTATTAAACAGTCACTTGTTGGTGTGAATAATTTATGTCATTAGAAGTAAGGATACATTTCTATAAGGTACAGTCTAAGATGTACCTAGTCATGGGCACAGAACAAAACTTCTATAGGTCCAAATACAGTAACCACAATTAAAAAAGCGCAAACCAGCCAAGCAAAGTAGTAGAATAATGCTGACCACATAAATTGCAGTCTTGCAACCTTTACACAGTTCTCTTTAGTTGTACAGGAAACTGGTATGATGTCCCAATTAAACAATCCATTCAATTTAATTTCAGCAAAATATCAAAAAATATTTGTTAGGAATTTTGTGAAGAGTTGTTCAAACCTCTCAACTGTTTATAACCATATAAATACTTAGACTTAACAAATTATTTTAGGAAATGTATTCCAGGTTTGCTAGGATCTTTTCAAGTCTTGGCAAACTTTAAAAAATCAGGTCCAAAGTGAGTTTTGCTTCTGATAACCAATTTTTATAAGAAACATGACCATGTACACAAATATATTTGCTGATGGTTACTCCTGAAGGATATTGTAATAACATGGCCTACTGAGGCAGTATTATTACATATCTGCAAGTAGTTTATAGAAAAAAAACAAATTTCTACAGCATATTTGATAGCAAACACATTTGAATTCAAGAGTCCTCAAATAATAGAGGAAGATATTAAAACTAATTGCTGATAGCAATTACAGTTCTGCTACTGATGTGAGGGTATATAGTGGAAGCACTACAGTCCATAATTTACACAGCAGAAAAAAAAAGGTTAAATGCACAATCCTAACCTATTACTTTGGAGGAAAATGTAGAGCCCTTTATTTTTGTAATTATTGCTGATGAGGCATTTGCACTGCCAACTGCTATCATGAGGCCCTATTCTGAACGAACACTGCATCTTAGAGAAAACGGCCGTAAAAATACAGGCTAAAATGAGCTTGAGCATGATATTTCATAGCATACATGGATAGTGTTCAATAGAACCCTGTAATGCTGACACATTAGGAAAAAAGTATAGACACTCCAAAATTTGTACATATATGTTGCTGGTCTTCAATATAGAGAATGTTTCTTGGTCTTCAGTGTGAAAATGTCAGTTAAACATTTAATATGGGAGAAATACACCAAAGGCTTGAGGAGCAACTCTTTCTCTTTACCTCTCACGCCTGTACATTGGTCCTATGGAGCAGAGCAACCTTTACATTTATCTTACTATTGGTAGCTTTTAATTGTATAAGAAAATAAAAAATGCATTTATTGCTTTGAAGATAAACAAAGCTTTATTGCAAGAATTATTTAGTTTTTATGCAACCCACAGACAAAAAAAATGTAACAATCCTAGAAAATAACTTTTTTTTTTACTTCGAAAAAATGGTTTGACAGTGTTAATTTACAAAAATTATTTTGTTCTTGATAAAAAGTATACATTTTATTTAATACTTTATTCTGTCTGAAATATTACTACACTTGCTTCTGATAAAAAGCATTGTGAGGTTATTTACAAATGAAAAAGGCTTTTTGTGTTTTTTTAATACCACTAAAAGAAAAAAAAAATGTACAAAGTTAACAGAAGCACATTTTAATTGAAAACAAAAACTATGATTGATGTTCTTTAATCTTTAAATTTAACTGGAACCAAAACTTTTTTTTTCATTTAAACAGAAAAAGCTAATGTTTTTGCTAAATTTTATTTGCAGTCTATGACCCTTTTGGGGACAATAAATTATAGGAGGGGTAGTCATTCATATAGCAAGACACAGCCAGCAATAACAAAGGGTGTACTCATTCACTACTGAAAAAAGACAGCAATAAAACCTATGTCCCATTCATAGACATTTCACTTCCTTCTCCAGGGACAACAGAAATTGCAAATAAAAACCCGACAGATTATTTATGCTTTCCCATCAGAGGATTTATGCTTTCCCCATTGCATCCAAAAAAAACAAAAGAAAAAAAAAAGGCTGGAGTTAGGCTTTGTTATAAATATAATTTATTTTTTAAATAAAACTACAGTTATTTCAGTTTAGTGTTTAAGAATACTTACTTATGTGCAATAAATAATTGGCACAACTGTGGTAGGTGTTTAAGGAATTGTTCTCAACTGTCCCATCTTGCTACGTTGCGTTAAAGCACTTAGCATTAAACGTGTATTCAAGTTATTGAGCCAGAAATGCACCACAACAGACAAAAAAATTCAAACATTTAGCAAAATTGCTTAAGGTGAACAAGCATCAGAGGGATTTTCATGTGTGACCCTAATGTAGTCTACATTTTTTTCTTCGATATAAAATGTTTTTAAGGTTATTTTTTTATAATGTTGTTAAACTATTCAATGCTTTATTTTTATTTGCAATTATAGATGTCTTTAGCTTTCTATCAGATTGTTTCTTATAGTCTACTTGATAGAGGGATGATTACTCCTATAATTATATAGGAGTCCTATAAGTATAATAAAATATTATCCTACATTTTATATAAAATGATTATGTCTCCTGCTGCATCAAAGTCTTTTTAATCAGTTCCTCGTCATGTAAGGGCTATTTTTGTTCTTCCTTTGTCCCAGAATTACTTTCCTCATTTCAATTTATGTCAATAATTACAAAATAAATTCAGGACATGTTACTTACTAGTGAAAGCATATATTTTCTAAAACATTACCTTTTAAACACAAATTATTTTTTGTTATTTTTTTAAGTTACCTAAAATATTAAGCAGTTTGAAATGTTTACATAATGAATGAAAAGTAGCAAAAGTGACAAGCAGTTTGTAGCTGGGAGTGCAACAATGGGAGTGCAAAAAACCAAGACCGGTATACTGTGCTACCGATGTAGTTCACAGCACAGGGGGCCCACTTTGGCCTTTTTGCATTGGGTGCTAAAGTCTTTGTCCAAGCACTTATCTGCTCCTTTGCCATCCACTTAGGTGGCAGTTCTATTTGAGTATTTTGTTTTTAGAGTTTCTGAAGGCTTCATTTACACACAAACCATGTAGTTATAATCACAATTACCTGTCAATAATCCTCTTTGACTACAAAGTTTCAAATGGCACAGAAGAAAAAGAAGACCTCATTTACTCTTAGTAAACTTTTTAAAGTGCCTCATGCCCCATATTTAAATACTGCTACAATCTGCTGAATGATAACAGTGGAGCGTGGTCTTGCAGCATCTGCATACCTAGCCTCATTATGTTTACATTTAGGATCTGAGCACTCAGCTTGGTCAAATAAGCTAGCATTCTGAGTATTGTTGCACAAATTTTCTTCAGTTCAGTTTGAGGTCTGTTTGGTCCAGCAGAGGAAAAAAACTAATAGTGAAAGACTGAAATGAGTGCTTTACTGTACACACCTTGCAGGTGATGCTGGAGTTGATTTAGAGTTGGATTATTTACATCAGTCATACATTTGTAATTAATCTAAGTACTGGGGCTTCATGAAGCCATTCTCTATAAAAACAATGGCAGTGTGATGACCATGGATGGTGATTGTTAGAAGGCATGTAGCTGCCTGCTGCTACACAATTAAACTAAAATTAGCTCAAGCAATAGGTTTGTTTAATTTTAATGAAATGGAACTGATTGCAAAATCAACCTTAAACCAAACAGCAACATTAACCTTAACCTGTCATACTTGTGTGCCAAGATAGAAGTGCCCCCGGTTACAACTCACTCACTGTTCTCAAATCACTGTTGCATATGCATGACTACTGGCTGTCATACCCTAGTACTTCCCACAGAGCAATATCTGGACCATGAGCATTTCTGGAGACACAGACAATTCATCTCATATAGTAACAGTTAATATATATTTTTTTTTGTTTTCAGTATATATGTTGCCTGCCTTCTCAATGTACATTCTTGGAACATCCCAATGCCATACATATGCACTGGATCTAAATTATTCTGGCCAATTAAGATGTGCTAAAATGGGTTTCGATGAGCATTTGATACTTTATGGGTTGAGCATGGGAACCCCAGTAACTATACAAGTGTTAATATAGATTCCCATATCACAATATCATTTAAAAAATTAAAAGCTCTATTAATTTTTATTAAAAGTTATCTTTGAGCTCAAGCCTAGTGACTGTGCCCCTGCTAAATTCATCAGTCTTCTGCAGGCAAAAGAATGCATTTTCGTGGCTTTCCCTTTCCCACTTGGCAGACCATAACACATTGTTGGAAAACACACGGTAATAAGTTGCAGAAAGGAGCTTACAATATCTGTGTCGGGCATTTGTGTACGTAATTAGGAAATGCATGGAGACAAGGATTTCTAAAGCTGTGCCATCTCCAAGTCAGCATCTTATGCATGTTGGGCATACATTAATCCATCCAGCAAAAAAATTCCCTGACCAAATAAACAGATCTAGGAATATTGTTTATTTTACTGCCTTGCATCAATTAATATCAAATAATTTTCAACAGAAATGTAAGTGAAATTGTTCAGAACACAATCACCTCTACCTTTGTACCATTCAATGAGCTACAGAGATGTGCAGTTATCAGTTGCCCACAGGTCCTTCCCACACTACATCGATAAAAAGGATCAATGTTCAATCAATATTTATTAAGAAAAGCGCTAGTTTTTACAAGATTTCAGTTTGATTTGATAGTATATAGATAAATCTAATCCATTTCAAAATACAGCATTACTGTGTAACTTAGCTGGCTGGCAAGAGAGCCTTCCTATTTCCTTGGCTAATGCCTAAAAATGCATATCCCCTGCAAAATACATATAGCTGGGAGCTTTATAAATCTGGACCAGTAAATTCTGAATTTTTTGGTTTTGTTGGGTACCTATGCCCATTCTAGCCATGCGAGACTTGAACCTAGTCCTTTTTAAGTACTGGCTGCCACCATCAATACTTGCTCATCAGCCACACGACTGGGGGAGTGAGTCACAAGGGGAGTTTTTGGCAGGGGGGCTGAACTAAACAACCTAGGCGTGTGTGTCATAACAACTGAATATATAATAAAGGTAAAAACGTATGTAATTTATATGGCATCTGCATTGTTGTGCTTCCTGACATGTGGGACTTCAGCTCCAATGGTTTTGGCAACCATTTAAGGAACCACAGGATACTGATTGGAGGTGAAATCTGTGTGTGTAAACAACAGTGCTACTGAGAACAGCGGAACATTGCAGCTATTCAACCAAAGATCAGGTTTTAAAAGAGACGCACACATCAACACTGGTAACCACCTTTAGTAAAGGTAGCTAGGTGTTCCAAATGTGTGAATAAGTAGAAGGTTTGGAAACCTGAGAGCCAATATCTGTGTGTATTCTCAAATGTGGAAGGAAACCACAAAAAACAAGCAAACAATTTTTAGTGTTGACACGTTGACAAGTGTACAAACTTTTGCTTTTCATATAAACTTCTCCATTTTAGATATAAGACCAGAGAGCTAACTATAAAGATTAGATTAGCATGTGGGGGACTCCGTGCAATTCACTGTATCTTGAACGTAAATCTTCTCTTCAGAAATTCCTAATAACCTTGGTAACCAAGCCTCTGCTTAGTCCATTAGTGCTAATGGTATAACACACCATGGAATTCCTATTATCTTTATGTTGTTTCATTTTTCAAGGTCCCTTTTTCCTGAAACCAGTGTTTTATTGAAAAGGTATAGTTCACATAATAAGATATTTGATTTTTTACTGTCTTTTTGAACTAAAATATTGTCAAGATCTTTTGAAAAGCATACATTTGTTTCCTGACAAGCTAACCAGGAACCTCTATTTAATACAAATATGCAATTACATTGTTTGTTTTATATGAATATCCCTTATGGGTAACCATTTAATAAACTTGGACATTCCATGGGGTTCAAAGTGTTTAGTTATAAACATTCTGTTCAGTAAATCCTCCAGTTTTAAAGAGAATAGCACAGTAATAATTTGCATACATAAAATCATTAGACGTCATGAATAATAATATTAGTTAAGCAACCAAAAATATATTTTTTTTTATTCCCTGTGACTGGTGTTCACCTAAATATGAATAAAAGTACAAAAGTCAAGGTGAGATGTAGCATAAAGCATAATAAAAGCAAAGCAGCTAGCTAGGCTAATTTCAGTTCAACAACCCTGAGATTTTGGTTATAAGTTTGGCAGTTAAAATAAAAAAAATAAAATAAAAAAAATACAAGTGAAAGTGTGACAAATCAAAAAGTGGGTAAATGTTAACAACTGTGGCAGCTTCATCATTAGGAAGAGACAGGTTATAGAAGCAGGAAACAAGAGTAAACACAAAAACAGAAGAGGAATGGTGGCATAAAGGCAACAAACGGAGCAGAAATTGCAGGTCCTCTGGCCTACAGGAAAAGACTCTTACTTCACAACTGACTGTAGTCACAACAGCCGTTTTGTACTCCATGCTTTTTCCAGCAGAAAGCTGGAAGGGCCCAGATATTTTAGCAGATATATACTTAAACAACAAAAATCCTGTAGTAAAAGGTAAAGGTATTTGTTAGCACATGATTGTATGGCTTCAGGTCATTCACTAAGCTATGTGAAATCCCATGCAGAATGTTAATTCACTTTTCTACTAAGTGAACAGCTTCTCTGGCAAATCAACCCCAGGGAACCGGGGGTATATTTAGCTATGAAATTGAATTTTTCTTTTATTACAACTAGGAATTAGTAACAGCACCCTAAACAAGTTATGTTGCTAGTACATTCCATACAGACATAATTTTACACTCGTTTGAAGCAAATCTAGGAAAAGATGGGATTTTAAAAAAAGTGGTTGGGTGGGGCAAACAGATTGGTGCTAGTTTTAGAGGTACATAAGAAAGGTGCTTTTGGCAAAAGTGAATTTGCAAAAAAATTGGGAAAAATTAGTAATATGCAAGGCTTTTTTTTGCCATTGTTGTGATATTGTTTCGGTTAACCAATTTTTAGTCATAAACAGGGATTTTTTTTACCATTGTTGCTAATAAAATTTGTATATATATAATATATAATAATTTGTATATATTTTCTCATATAGTGAAATTGATGCAATTAGTTACAGTTATATAGGCATTTTCTTCTACATGACAACATGTACCAATGGGTAATCTCCACCCCTTGCTCTCCACAGGACCGCTTTACCAAAGCAATAAAAGTAATCTCCCTCTCCTATAAGCTTGCGACAGGATAAGGGAGGGAAACATGCTGTCAGGAGGAGTTTACAGGAAAAGAAAATTACAGGCAAGTATGACAACAATTTTCCATATTCCTGACACTCCTTCTGACAGCATGTACCAATCGGCTGTAGCAAGCAATAACATAAAGGGGGGGAAGAAAACAACAAACAACGCCATGGAAACAAAGTTACTATTTAGAAAGAGCCACTTGTCAAATGGAAGCCCCAAGGTGGCTGAAGCTCCAACCTATAAAGATAAACGCATGTTGGAAGACTTCCAACTAGTTATTTACAGATCACTTCCGTAGATACTTCTGTAAATGAAGTCTATAAGATTGCACCTTCCCTAGTTGAATGTCTCCTGACTTCCTGCAACAGAATGAAGTTCTCATGATGTAAAAACCCAAGACTGCAAAATCTGTCACAGATACTGCTGTGTTCCATAAAGGACTGCCAGATAGGCTGACTAGAAGATCCACAGCTATCAAATCATTGTTTCTCTGAAGGTAAATAGAGAAAATATTCCTCATTTTCAAGAGAACCTTCATAAAATGAGTGTCTCCATGCTGAGGAATTACTTCCCAGTTGGAGTGATACACCTTAAATAAGACATTCGATAATAGTCGCATATACATTTCAGGAAGATAGGTGCAATCTGACTCCTTCCCAAGAGGGTGCATAGTTCTGAAACCTTGCTTGTCATGGCCACAGTAAGTCAAGAATTTCATCTTCCATTTTCTTATTGAGCGGACCTAGACTGGATGGAAGGGAAGCTCCCTAAGAACATGTGGGGCCAAAGGCTGAAAAGAATTACTTTACTGAAGGCTTCAATTTCACAACTGCTTTGAAGAACTGTCATCGCAAAAGACGTTCCACTCACTTGGTGGTTGTGGGCGCCGAGACTTAGACCTAAACAAGTTGACCCAGAGTTCCTCGTCCGAAGCTGAATTCAGAACATTCTAGAACCTGTGCTGGTGATCGGTTAACCAAGAAAACACTTGATTTCTGCTATACAATAAAAACTTTCTATATGGTCTGGCATCTATTTATAGATGTTTGTAAGCTTTGAGCATATCTGCCACCACCAATAATAACCAGATGCTAGGAGCCTCTGCCTTCCAACAAGTTGGCATTCAGTCCCAGGCAGTCAGGGATAGAATGCTGCTAAAGGCCATGGAAAAATTAGTCCTGGCAAGAAAGAATAAAAGGAGTAAGTAAAAAAAAAAAATCAATTTCCTCATGCCAGGGTCACGGCCAGTATTTGCTGGCAATTTGACATAACTAGAGATGCAAGCAGGTTTATCGACTTAAAAAAAATTGTGTCTGCCCAGAGGCCACTTGTTTTTTGAGAAATGATCTGCCCACATGATCACCCAACAGATCTTAGGCTGGTGGTTAGAAGGAAAGAAAAATTGAAATGCTTTTTGTCCATAAACAAAAAAACGGACTGTGACTTGATGGAAATAGACAATCTTTGTTTCACTTTGGTAATGAGCAGATCTGACCTGCCTTATTATAATAAAAATAATGCCTTTGCTGGCAGTGTCAACCGCTTTAAAAGTCCTTGAGCCCACACCATTATTTGTGCCACTTTGTACGAAGACAAAAGTGTTCTAGATTTTACTGTAATGAATATTATCCTTAAATTTCTATTTCCGGCAAAGGCCCTAATTGACTCTTCTGATAGTTCACCAGAGTCAGAATTTGCAGAATTGTCTTCTTGTGATTTTCCACTTGGTTTCGAATATTGTCAGCAAAGAACATTGTTCAATCAATGACACAGGCTGATTCCCCGAACCACAGCAAGGTATCTCTGCCTGCTTCTTTAAAGCATATAGCACACATCCGCTTAGATGGTGTCATGCCCAACATGATTCACATTCTTCTGGAACCAGAGAGTGACCTCTTTCTATTAGTAATTTCACAGGGTGATCTTTCTCTTGCCCCTCATGCTCTTCTAGAGGAAGGACGAGTAAAGCTGCGTACACACGGCAAATTTTTCTCGCCCGATAATCGGTATCGGCCAATTATCGGGCGAAAATCTGCCGTGTGTACAGTCGGTCGTCGTCCATCGTCCGACGACCGTCCTGGCGGATCCATGGACGATGACCGATCCTAATGAAAGGGAAGGGGAGAGCGCGCAGCAGGGTGCCGCTCCGTCGCTCTCCCCCTCCCCTCTCCATAGAGCATGAACGGTGCTGTATGTACAGCATCGTTCATGCATTGTGCAGTCTTTTCTCATTGGAAAGGATCGTGAAAGATCCTTTCCAACGAGAAAAATTGCAGGTGTGTACACAGCTTAAGACTGGGAGAAGCTGGGTGTCTTGTCTTTTTGAGATGCTTTTATCCCTTTGCTGAACAGATAGTACTTAAGAGGCAGACAGGAAAATACATTACCTGGCACAGACATAATGCATGGCTTGGTTGTGCTTCCTTATCTTTATTTGCTTCTTTAAAGCAAGATGCACAGATAAGTTTGAAGGGCAAGACCTTTGTGCCATTCACCCAGCATGAGCAGAGCAATATGCGGACTGACCTAAAATAGGCAGAAGGTTTCTCTTTGCTTGATTGCCTAAATCCATCTTTCTAAAAAAATGTAAGATGGGAAAACCCCTAAAACAACTTGAGTCTTAAGGAACCATTGCCACAATACACACCTCCACAGATCACTGTACACTTGTGTGAGGGTCAGTGGGATAAAAGGCCTGGTTGCATTGCTACCAGTGGGTAAAATGTCACCTTTACAAATAGCCAAAACATTAATTGGTGTCAGAGTTAGCTGACGAGAGGAAGAAATTTGACATTGCTGGTCAGTGGGATAAATGCCTGGTTGCACTGCCGCCAGTGGGAAGATTATCACCTATACAAATAGCCAACACATTAACTGGTGTCAATGTTAGTTGACTTGAGAAGCACAGATTGCTCATTGCTAGTCAGTGTGATGACTAGAGAGGCACAGATTGCAGTCCATTGGATAAATGTCTGGTTGCATTGCCACATTGCAATAAGGAAGCCTTAGTACCCATTGACACTGGCCTACATGGAGACATATCCTTTGTTACACACCCTCTATTAGAGGAATGGTAGACTGAGCTGGAGAGAAGCATGCTCTGACATCCTGGTAGGCTTTCTTGGAGGGCTTTTATCTCACAACAAAAAGAAACCACATTAACACTCTTAAGGTGGCGGCCATCTTCTGAATCCATCCCCTACATGTGCCGCAGTTTTCAGGCCTGTGAGGCGAGGTTAGGTGAGCCAGCAAGTAATCTATCTTTCTAATATATGTACCTAATAAAACTTCTTATATGATTTCCTACCAGTCAGCATAGCAGCTACAAAGAAGTAAAAACAGAAAAAGTATTTCAAAATGGCGCCTGCTGTAAGCAGGACAGCGATGGTCACCTAACAAAGACTGCTACCCCTGCTGGAGTATTTTGAAGATTAACCGTGTATGATAGCAATTGCACTCATTAACATCCAATGATTAATAAATGTACAAGTAACCAAGAAAAAACATTCAAGGGGTTTCCCAAAATACCACAGGATGAAAAACAAGTGTGTATAATTTTAGAATAACAGAATGCTGGTAAAAACACACCCTCTGGCAGAACAATAGTGCATAAGCCATATTGTATGTACAAAAACAAAATTCTACCAAATAAAATGCAATGCCTATTATTTGAGGGGAAGACTGCAATTTCATGGAACCATACAGCGGGTGGGCCCAGAGATACAACAGGAAGCAAAGACATTCTTTCCTTTAAACTCATCTCTACTACTACCACCAAGTTTGCTCCACCTGTGCAAGGCACTGAGCAACTGTTTAGACAGCAAATGAAAATGGAAACAGGTAAGAAAAAACTTGCTTGCTGCTCACCTACCTGCAACAAAAGAGATATTTAAGCTCCATATCACCACACCCTCAGCACTAGGGTTCCCAAACCTTGATGGATTTACCATCTGCAATGGGACTTAACCCTGGAGAGGCTGAACCAGGAAGGGATAGGTAGGGGAAACAATTGCTTGGTCCTGGAGTGAGGACAGAAAAAGTACACCTGTATAGGAGAGGGAGGTTACTTTTTTTTCTTTGGTAAAGTGGTCCTGTGGCAAGCAAGGGGCGGAGATTACCCATTAGTACATGCTGTCAAGAGGAGTGTCAAGAAATATAATTCACCTGTTTTCTCATATTGTTAACCAAGTGAAATCACAGAAATTTTACACAGGCAATTGTGGTGTAAAAATTGCATCCAGACTTACCCCTATCCTAAAATTCTAATGATTTCATTAGAATTTTATTTTCATTTCTAATGATTTTCTTGATCTTCAAAAATAATCATTTTAAACTCAATTGTCATTTTTCCAAATTTTACATTTCCAGATCTGGTTGGAGTTCCCAACTGATCTGACCAGATTTGAATAATTTTATATTCCATTGAATTCATCACAAGTGCTGCCTTTTTTTTTTTCGTTCTTTACTTGATTATAGGTCACCTCTAAATGGTAATGAATAATTATGCGCATTAAATAATTATAATAATTAAAATGTGTATTTCCTGTTTACCTTTTTATAGACAAAAACAAAAACACCTTGAAAACAAGGTGTTCCAGTGGAATTGAAGTTGACACTGTCTAACAAATTGTTTTTTGCTGTGCTGAGATATATCAATTGCCATTTTCAGCACTCTCCTCAACAGGGTTTTTAGCTACAAAAGCAATTTACCTGGAACACATTTCTTTAATGCTCACTGTCTGTATAGAGTGATCTGAAGAGCTTAATAGCTGATAAAAGTACCAGGATTCTGATGTACAATATGCTGAAAGTAAATGGAACCCAACTGCCTCTGTATTTTAAGACCTATTATCTTTATTGTCACTTCTGGATTCTTTATTTTAGGTGTCTGTGCAAGCTACTTGTGTAACCTTGACTGCTATGAGTGTGGATCGTTGGTATGTGACAGTGTATCCTTTGAGATCGCTGCGTCAGAGGACTCCCCGTGTAGCTGTCACTGTCAGCCTTGGAATCTGGATTGGTAATTATGTTCAGTTATATATTCATTTATCCATTCTTTAAAATCCTAAAGGTAAATACATAATGTTACATAAATTAAACCCCAGAAAGTGCACTGGAATTGAATTTACTGTACTATATGTAGATAATGAAATAAAGGGAAAGGGCTGTATCTGGGTGCATTTTGGTGCACTTGTCCTATGGTTAGCACTTTCTTGTCCTGCTTCAATATAAATATAGATTTGTGTTCATGCCTCTCTGTATTTAAAAATAGTTGTTGTTTCACATATTCCTGAGTGTCTTGAAGTTGTTGTAGGTGTATGTTTGTGATACGAGTCTATATTGCATTTTAGTTCTTTGTCAACAGGAACTTCTTGGATACATGTCCTGACAGATTGTTTGGCTGTCTTTCAGTAGTTCTGACTCTTATCAAATGTAGTTTTGAGCTCATGAGCAGAATGTCTGGCTATGTGGGATCAATGCTGTCAGTCAGTGTATTGGCTGTCCCAGCTGTCATTCCCTTCTCTCCACTAGAGCACACATTGCCTAGATGTGGTAAAAAATTGGGTGTTGAAATTGTTATTGTATATTCAGTATCGCGCAGGTATGTTCGTGTTTATGTACATGCTGCAGTGCAGTGTGTATATTTTATGTGCATATTTTACAGATCATGTTTATGTTTGGAATAACTGCACGGGGCTTGAGTGCATTGTGCAGATTGCATGTATGCAAGAAATCTTGAATTGGAATGCACAAAAATGTAGTCCTCTGAAATCTACGTAATACAGTTTGTCTTTAAACAGTGAAGGCTCTCGGGGTTAGGCTCTAGCCTACAACACATACATACCTAAAAGACTGGAAACAGAGGAAAGAGCAAAGACAAGAAACATAAATAGCAGTGGTCGCCAACCTTTTCAGTCCCACGGACCACTAAAATTACCGGCTCCTGACCGCGCATGCATGGGGAGTCAGGTGTCACTCAAAGGGGGAGAAACTTCCCCCATTGTGACGTCATGATCCCAGAACCCCAACCACTCTCCCAGTGCAGAGCTGAGTACCGGGAGCCAGGTCCTTCTCCTGACCCAGCTCAGGGGCTCCGGGGTTATTGCAGAAGGGACATCACCTGTTCACTAATTTTTGAAAGTGGGACTTTATCTCCACTTTAATCCCCTTTTGGGATCAATGTGCCAGAAGTGGACACTGAGTGGAGGAATTTGATCACCCACAAGTAATTTGTTATGTATAAAAAGTACCATTGCGTGGCTGTTCCTGTTCATGCATTGTTATTCATATTTGTATCATTCTGCATTTTATTGTATCCGCTTTAGAAAAATTAGGCTGTAGGTGTAATACAAGTCTTATGCTTTTATGAGTATCACTGTCAGCACTAGCGTCATCCTAGAGTATGAACAGAAAAGAATCAGGAAGCTACACTCAAGTCCACAAAGCTTATCTATGCTGAACTCAAGAACAAAAGAGAGAAAAGCAAGGTAAATGATTCATGTTTACGTTAAATAAACTCCTCTAAGTGCACTAAGGCGGGACATTTAGGGTAAGAACAGATTGTTTAAAGAATCTTGAATGAAAAGATTTGCAAGCAGTAAAGGTGCGTACACACTTCCAATTTTTATCGTTCCAATCGAACGACGAACGATCGATTGGGCAAAAAATCGTTCGTAAAAAAGTAACCAACGACGCCGACGAACGAGGAAAGTTGTTGGAAACGAACGACCGGACCGGCGGATCGGATTGGGCGACGATCGTTGAACATCGTTCGTGTGTACGGTCGTTCGTTGATCGTCCATGAGCTGAGCATGCGTAATGAACGAACGCTCGTTCACTTTCCTGTCGTGCACATAGTTCCTCTATCGCTCAAACGATCGTATCTATTGTGTGTACAATATCTACGAACGATCGTGTCGTTATCTCTATGTGCAGGAGCAGTGCTATACGATCGTTCGTAGATATCGTGCAGGATCGTTCGTCGTTCGTTTTCCAACGATAATAATTGGAAGTGTGTACGTAGCTTAACTCTTATACAACAAGCAGTTCTTAGTAAAAAAAAAATAGTATAGGTACATTATATTCCAAATAGATCTGCATCATACATTTTTTTAAGAAATAGACTAGACATATATGTTAAATTACCAGGAAATTAATGAAGCTAAATACGTTGTAAAGGAATTCTGTTGCAAGAATTCATGGTTTGTAAACTCTTCAAAAGGTAGATAAAAGGTAAGGTAGAAATAAACAGGATTGTTAGTTCATTTTTATCAGGCTGTAGCATCACAACAAAAAGGAACAGACAATATAATTCAAAGATTCTACTTTTCTGCTACTAGAAATTAAGTTTATAAAAAAGGCATACAGCTGTTTGTCAAGGCAACATGGTATGTAACTACTAAAGAAAGAATTTAAGGAGCTAAAAATAGGTAAAATTAATAAAATCAATTTTTGGATTTTCCCATTGTTGCTAATAAAAAAAACTTTGTACTCACATTGTTTGATTGTTAACCAAAAAAAAACAGCAGTTAATTTGTATCACACCGGCAAATGTTTTATCAACCTGGGTAAAAATAATTGCAAGTTTTTAATACCTTGATTTTTCACCAATTAAAATCACAGTAATCATTCCCAGTTACATGCAGACAATTGTTGCTGATAAAAAAACTTTTAACAATTTATGTGCACAAGTTGTGCTAGTTTTAAAAGCATTGGGTTTAAATAAAACAAGGAAGTAAAAGAAGGCCTAGCCTAAAAAGCCTAGAATCTACTCAGCACAAACTAAATTTCTTGGGTCTGGACCCAGAATTCACAAAACCATGGTAGCAGGAGAGAAGGCAAAGCACCACTACCAGGCATTACACCACTACTAAGCACACCACCACCAGTTTCAGCAGACAGAAAGAAGTCCTGTTATTCAGGTTTTCACAAGGAAGTAAGAGAAATTAACCTCTCAGCCAAGATTGGTCTATTGTGGACTGGCTTGCTCATTCATCATCTCAGTCACAGCAAAAGGGGATGTAAACAGTGAATGTAATATGGTACCTTAGAGTACCTCCCTTTACTTCTGCCATAACACTCATAACTTCTCTCTTGGAAGACACAGTTTCTCAGTTGCCCATTCTGTTTTCAAATAGTATTCATGTCTCTCAAGAAATAGAGATGAACAGTTTGTGTGAACCACAGGAATCAAGAGCTGAGGAGGTAGAGGAGCTGTGTGATGATAACAGGGAAATGCATAGAAGAGCATTAATAGTAGCACATTTGTTACTTTTTGTCTTGGTTCTACAGCTGCTTCAGCTGGTAACAGTAATAATGTTGTTGGTAGCACTAGTGGTGGTAATATATTACAAAAAATAAACAACAAATACACAAGCAGGACTTGGTTGAATTTTTTTTGGCATACTGTAGATCAGAGTCAGGCAACTATGATCATGCTGTTTTGCACAAAATATGAGAATAGGATGAAAGGGTTTAAAGGGACAGTGGAGGGGATAAAGAGTGAGGTACTATGTGGCAACATTTGAACATTTTGAACAAAAAAACATTTTTCAAAGGCAGGGCTTCCCATAAAGTTTGCAGGTCCATGCCTTTTGAAGCTGCAGAGTCCTCGGACTCTTGCACAGCTTGAGAGCTTGTTGAGAAGTTGTGTCTAGCATGCCTGTTAAGTCTAGCTTGCGAAAAAAGCATCATCCACTTATCTGTGGGATACACTGTACCCTACAAATCTTACCTCCTCCTTCTCATCCACCATCCAGTTCACAGAACATAAAATGTTGGTGCTGCTACTCCTGTTGTTGCTGCTGTTTCTGCAGTTATTGCCAATAGAGTTCGGTCTTAATCAGAACAGGAATTTTTTACTATGGATGTACAGAACAGGCTATCTTTCCCTCTCCTGTAGAAACCTGTTCCCTGGGCTTGTCCTCCTTTTTAATCCTGTAGTTGTCAGTCTGAAGGCATGGGAAGTACATGCCCTTTACAACCCATTGGGTGAATGTATTGTGTGGCAATGACACATCTGCAGGGTGGAATCTGCTACTGACCATAAATCGGTTAGAAGAATGAGCTTCAGGGTTGGCTCCTCCTTGGTTTCTTCTTT
The DNA here is from genome assembly GCF_032062135.1 of Pyxicephalus adspersus. NCBI lineage: Eukaryota > Metazoa > Chordata > Amphibia > Anura > Pyxicephalidae > Pyxicephalus > Pyxicephalus adspersus. The sequence goes on from NC_092860.1 coordinate 56,820,949, forward strand.
TACTACCTTGTCATAAAAGTACAAACCCCTACTAACACCATCATGGCAAAGCTCAATACACATACACACCTCAATACAATATAAGTAGTGTTGGTCATCTCACTATTCGATTCGACAGCTATGCGGTCGAATAGAGGGATATTGTTCGGGTGATCGAATGCCGAATTCGAACACCATTAAAGTCAATGGTGGGAAAATTTGGGTTATTTTTCGGGTTATCTATCAGGACTGTAAAGAACTGCAAGAGCAATCAGGGGATCAGAGCTGACAGCTCCGCTCCCCTGATTGCTCTTGCAGCCCTTTACTAGTTGTATGTTCTGTGTCTGATAGAGATAGTGCTCCCCGATTGGAAAGATTGGAGAGGAAAGTATTCCAATCAGAGAGCACTAGAGGTTTTGAATGGGGAGAATTGTCCCAATTTACCCTCTAGTGCTGGGGATCGCACACTGTTCTCAATTAATGTGACTGCAGCCAGTTAATTAACCTCTAGTGCCACAGATCACACACTATTCTCAATGAATGCGACCGCGGATTAATTAACCTCCAGTGCCGCAGATCGCACACTGTTCTCAATGAATGCGACCATGGCTGCATTCATTGAGAAGATCCCCGGGGCACTAGAGGCTAAATGGGGACAAGTCTCCTCATTCCTTCATTTGTAGTGCTCCGTGATTGGCTGGGGAAAGGAAAATCCTAATGACGCTTAGGATTGTCATCAGGGTTTACCATTCCTCAGCCAATCACAGAGCAATAGAAGTGATGAATGGGGAGACTTGTGCCCATTTAACCAATAATTTCACAGGTTATCCCACACTGACAGGAGGATTCCCACGCTGTGCAGCCGCGGGAATCATCCTGTCAATGTGGGATAACCTGTGAAAAAATTGAAGTTAGTTACACAAATCACACACATTCAATAAATTACTTAATCATTTTTTTTTTTTTTACACACAAATTTTACACACAAAGTCGTGCCTATCCGAATTGGAACAGCCAAATTCGGGTCGCATATAAGGACAAACTGAATTCGGACACCAACACTAAATATTAGTATGCTTAGGAGCTGTCATACAGTTCTTCATCCAATCAGTCTGGATGAGAGAAATCACATGGGAGACAAGTTTTACACTGGCTCTCCCCCTACTGGTAATGTGGTCACTGACAATAGGACTAATATTGTGGCTGTTCATTACCCGGGTAATATGAGCTCTTAACACTAGTACTGTGCATTAACAGTGTCTAGGAATAAAGTGAGCTGTCTTAATATTTACCTGCTTGTTTGAAATAACACATCCCTGTGGACAAAAGCATGCTGATTGAAATCTCTTGTATTAGACATACCTCCTTTTTAATTCTTGCATGTTGTACCCAAATATACCACACACACACACCTTACCTACTTTCTTTTTTAGCGTAACTTTATGTTATTTTATAGCATTTTCAGTCTGCAGCCCTTTTTGGATCTTAATTTTATATGTCTAATAAATATAGCCCTAGACATAACTTCAGTAGTCATACTAAACTTTAAATATGTTTATAAATGTACTGGTAGTTCCATATACAAATTAGGCATATTCCTATTATTATATGTTTGGTTCTAGACATGCTTTAGTTTTCACCATAGTATTCTTAGTTCTGTAACATTTTTCTGTGAGTACAATGCATTTTCTGCACTTTTGACATATTGTTGAACTAGGCACTGCTTTGATTTGTTTCTATGCAGTATCAAAAATGACCCTTTAACTACTAAAGCACCCAAAGCTGTAACTTGTTTTTTAGGCAATTTTGTAATTTAGCACATATTATTTTACACATTATTATTACAAAACGTGAATTGAAATATATATTGTTAATTCGGATGCAGGGATAGGAAAAAGAGGTCTCAACCTTGGGTTCTTCAGAAAGAAGAGGTCACAAAATTTGCAGGACTTACAAACTATTAACATGGCGGATATATTATAAGGGTTGGAAAAGTGTATTTTGGCTATTTTGCCTTAAATTCAAAAGGGCCATTTCTTGGCACTGCTCTGATGTTTCATTTGATTAGATGTCTAAATACTTTTGCATCCATTTTTTTAGCTATAGATTATTGTTATTATTATTAATAATAATAATAATAATAATAATAATAAACAAGATTTATATAGTACCAGCATATTATGCAGTGCTGTACATTAAATAGAGGTTGCAAATGACAGACGAATACAGACAGAGACACAGGAGAAGAGGACCCTGCCCCAAAGAGCTTACAATCTAGGAGGTGGGGGAATTAAGTAACAGTTTTAGTTCAACATTCATGCAAAAAAGGATTTTCTTGAAAATTTATAAAAGATGAAAGGGAATGCACCAAAAAGGATATTTTACATAAATAGCACACCTCCACCAATTATTCTGTTTTGCACCTAATTCTCATTAACATATGTTGGTTTCACCCCAAACTCCATTATATGACTTTTGCAATGAAATAAAGACACATTAGTGATTTTCAAGGGCTCTTAAAGCAAGAATATAAAGTATACTTCAGCAACTGTTGAGGGGTAGGGTCTAGTGGAATATATAAATAATCCATTGATGAACGAAACAATCCTTAATCAAGGGCATAGAGTGGTCATTGTCCACTATAATAACCAATTATCAGTCTGTGCTTTGGCATCCATGAGTACAAATCAGTAAAATAGACATTATTTTGAGATAGAAAAATATGAATACATGCAAATGAATTACAAATTACAAATAAAACTAGTTATAGCATCCAAAGAAATAATAAATGTTTTGCATCAATTTTGAAGGAGATTTTGTATGCATCAATGTATTTATACTGTTAATATGAAATGCATAAAGATTTAATTCAATCAACAAAGTCAACAAATAAATTATTTCATATGCTTACAATATGCATTTTACAATGAGAACCTTGCATACACACAGAATAGGAACAAATCTATTACAGTTGTGGACTACAGTTGGAACATGTATTTCCCCTAACATGAGCTATAGAAATACATATGACTGCTTTGGTTAGCCTGGTTTATGAAAGCTTTAGCAAAGCACACTGCAAAAGCCAGCAATCAGCCAACTTTATAGTTTAAAGCAGATCTAAACTCAAAATGTTTTCTTTACATAAAAGGGAGGTCAACCCTTTTATTTAATTTAAAAATTGTTTTGTTTTTTTAATTCCAACACATTTTTTTAAAAAGCACCGCATCCCAGGTGGCTCTTGGCTGCTCCTTCTGTGCATCCCCTTATCTCGGACATGCACAGAATCAGCCTTTTCTTTAATGGAAGAAAAAAAATTGCCTATCTCACACATTCGCAATAAAATCTGCAATCATTTTCCCCATCTACGTCATCTGATCCTGCGCCTGTGCAGTGCGAGATTGGGTGACGTAGAAGGAACCCGAAGAAGAGAGAAGATATTGGCGCCTGGCGCTTCCTCTGCGCTGGACTGAAGACAGATAGTCGGACGATGCGGGACCCAAACGAAGAAACCTCCTCTCTGCTGGATTTTATTTTGAGTTTACTTCCGCTTTAACTAGAAGGAAGCAAACTACTGATTACACTGGGGAAAAATTTTGAACAAAATTTTGGATGACTTCATCCTAGTGGCTCATTCAGATGAAATTCCAGTGCCAGTTTTCGTTACACTACCTTCTCTTGAAGAACATGATTATGGTGATGAACTAGGTAACAAAAGTAATGAAGAGTCTGAAATTGAGGAGGACTCTGTTCATAAGGAATTTGATCAGCATAAGTTGAGAGATTTGGCACGTGATTTGGGACTATCGAAGAAAACTTTAAAACTCCTAGCATCAAGACTGCGTGAGAAAAACTTTCTTCAAAAAGGTATCGCTTTTTCAAACCAGGAAAATTGCATTTCTGCAGTACTTTAGAACTGACAGTTTCTTTGTGTATTGCCATAACTTACCTGGTTAAACGGAGGAATTGGAAATTCCAATCTATAACTCAACTGAATGGCGACTATTCATCGATAGCTCAAAGCAGAGATTAAAGTGTGTCCTCCTTCACAATGGCAATATATATCCCAATTGGCCATTCAGTTTCTCTTTGTGAAAAATAGGCAGACATAAAGAGAGTCATTGAGTTGTTGCAATATCACCAACACAATTGGGTCATCTGTGTTGACCCTGTTATCTGTGCATGTGGGACAGCAGAGCTTGTGAGAGGCACTGGATGGAAATGAAAAGGCCTCCAAGATCTGCCCTAAAACCAGGTGATCCAAACATTTTACATGAGCCACTTGTTGATAGAAAGAAGAATATATTCCCACCTCTGCACATGAAACTGGGTCTGATGAAGCAGTTCGTTAAAGCTATGCCAACTGAAGGAGACTGTTTCAAGTACCTCATTTTGGCATTTCCTAGCCTGTCAATTGAAAAAATAAAGGCCGGTGTGTTTGATGGTGCATAGATTCAGCAGTTCATCAAAGATGAACATTTCATCAGGACAATGTAAGAAGTTGAAAAGAATGCTTGGGTATCATTCAAAGCCATTGTCAAGGACTTTCTTGAAAACACACTAGCAAATAATTACACAATTAATGTAATTGTAACAGTAATTGTCCAGAAACTCTTGGAGAGCTACACAATGCTTGGCTGCAATATGAGCATCAAGGTGCATTTTCTGCATAGCTATCTTTCTAACTTCCCAGGAAAACCTTAGTGCAGTCAGTTATGAGCAAGGTGAATGATTCTACCAAGATTTGAAGGTCATGGAAGGACAGTATCAGGGTAGATGGGATCTACATATGTTTGCTGACTATTGTTGAATCATCCGGTGGAATTGTCCTAACACTGAACACTCCAGGAAAAGCTATAAATGTAATTTTTTAACTTAACCGCTTACCCGAATAATTTTCAAATGTTTTACTGTAAAAAAAAGTCACAGTAACAAAAAATCCTTTGTATGAACAAAAGAAATGTAAATAAACAATACATTCAAGTTATTATTTCATTATTTTTTGAAGATGTAAAAGAGCATTATATACTGTGAGTTGTTGCTATACACTATACAAAATAACAAAACTTCAACATATACAGTATATATATAGTGGTATTCCCTGCACTCATATCTTAGATACTGTCTAGGAGCTCAACCACTATATGCAAAAAACAAAAAAAATTTGGCGAGGCACTTTCAGGACTTTAGCACAGTCAAAGCTTGATTCATATGGCCACCCATATTCCTAACATCAGATCATCATTGTGTTATGATAGAAAAATTATCCTCTATAAACAACTGGTTTTAGGATACCTCACAATAACTAGCGTTTGATATTGACATCACTAGGATCCTTTCTGTGCCAGATTCTACACAACCATTTCATTGTTTTAATCCAGCGGAATTTATTGGATTCTCTCTAAATAAAGTGGGAAACAGATTTCTTCTCTATGGTTAGCGCCTTAGTGAATATCACAGAGAGGTTTCCTTAGACACCCATGTACCTTTTGACATTAGTTCAGCTTCTGAATTAGAACCTTCTGAATCAACAAAGTCTTTTTGTTTTTAAGTCTACACCCTGCAAGGTCACAACAATTGCCATTGAATCCAGAACTGTCTCACCTAATAAGCTAACAATACACAGGTGCAGCATTCATAAAGACCACCACAAAGGGAAGTGAAAAACCATAAACATACTGTGTTCACAGTATACAATCAAAGCCCATGACCAACTCTTAATAAAGGATTATCTTTTTTGCCTAATGTTATGTGGAAACAAGTGCAAATACATTGTTTTTTTGGTAGGCAATACATTGGTTGAGTAGGTAATAATTGTTGGTTTTAACTCTGGTAGGGAGTAGATACGGAAAATAAAGAGACAGGTATATTTCATTTGGAAAAAAAAAAGTGCAATTATTTATGCATAGATTTTCTATTTGTATAATTTTCATGTGTGTTTCTTTTACAGGCTCCTTTATTGTATCTATTCCAGTCCCTATTTACAACCAGCTCATTGAAGGCTATTGGTTTGGACCACAAATGTACTGCATTGAATTGTTTCCATCAGTTTATCATGAGAAGGCTTTTATACTTTACAACTTCCTTGTGGTATATATGCTGCCATTGCTTACTATTTGCATCTGCTATTCTGCCATGGTCTATCAGATGGGAAGGCCTTCAGTAGAGCCTGTTGACAACAGCTACCAGGTAACAAACTATTGAGCATAAATATGCAAAAGGCATAATAATGAAAATATTGTATACGGTGAGCAAAAAGGATAGATAAAGTCTAGCAAATAACTTCTCTTACTTGCTCTTTATTCTGTTAAAGTGGAACTAAATTCCATGGTAAGTGGTGAGCTTCTGGCAAAATCAGCAACTATGCACAGCATACTTGCCGATTATGGCACAGACCTATTTCAATTATTTTATTAAAAGATAAAGAATAGTAAATAGTAAATAGTAAAAAAACACAGGGTACCACAATAAAACTGGGTCTACACAGACAGCTTTAAAAACACATGTAAATGTTCCTACCACGTTCATATGCATTTTTTGCACTTTTAAAAGCGTTTTAAAGCTTGCCTTTAAAACACTAAAAAACTCATAATCGCCTTTGACACATTTTACCATGATTTTGGGATAACAGGTGGGATAACATGTAAAAAAAAAGTTAAACACACTTACACAAAACAAACACATCTAATAAAATAATTTACCATTAAAGTCTTGCTAAAAACGCTTTTAAAAGCCTCCATTTTTTTCAATGGAAGCTTTCATAAAAAACTTAAAAATGCTTGTAAAAGCCTCCATTGAATTCAATAGGAGCTTTCATTGACATTTTTAAGTGTTTATAAACAAAGGAAAAATGCGGGAAAACGCCCCGATTTAAATCAATGGGCCCTTTTACCTGCGTTTTCCAGAGTTTCCCATGTTTTTTATTTTTTTAAACGTTGCAAGGAGGTTTATCTATAACGCTCAAAAACAGGCCTCAAGTAAACCCTGGTGTAGATTAGCCCATTGGAAAGCATGGGAATTTCAAACATTGACATTTAAAGTCCCAGGGTTGAATGCTGGAGAAACCGTTTGTGTAGACTAGGCCTAAAGAATACTTAAAATGACAATTTAACAGAATAGAAGAAACAATACAATGTATAACACAACAGTCCTTTATTATAATAGGCAACTAGGGCAGCATTAGTAAAAGTAGCAATAACGGCAAAAAAAAGTATCCAGGTGCTAAGTAACTAAGTACAGTATAATTCTGCGAACCACAAGTGCGTAGCAGATAAACATAGTAACCCCTGAAGCTGCTGTAGGGGAGGACTGAAATAGACAAAATGAGAGTGGGAAAGACAAAGGGTTTTATTGAAAAATGCTATCAGGGAATTACATGGTCCCCAGCGGCTAGATGTGTCTGGGGTATCCACTCACACAGAGCCCCACTCTACACTACATGGAGCATGCATCATGTAGTTTAGAGCTTAAACAAAAAGCCACCAAAAGCCTCCTGGTGGTTTTTTGTTTTTTTAGTTCAGGTCCACTTTAAATACCTCTTTAAACACAGTCCTGGAGGGCTGTTTTTGCTTGTGGTCCAGGGAGTTGAGGGCAGGACTCTTGAGAACTCTGAACAGAGGGGGTGATAACAATATAAGAGAGAGAGAGGTGTGCTTATACACACTCCCTGTACATCCAGGCAGCAAAACATGCAAGGAATAATGACTTCTGAGGACAGAATTGTAGGACTGGCAGTGAGCAGAAGCAAAAGTTATTAGGGAAAAGAGGGTAGACTACCAAACAGTAGAGTAAACAGAGAATGACAGCTTCTCTTATGTCTAAGGGCACAACAGCATGCAAGAAAATGACCAAGTGCCACAAGCATGCAATGTGATTGGTAGAAGAAAGATAATATCCATAGGCTTATGGTTCTGGGAGACTTTAGATAGCAGCAGTCACTACAGAGTGAACATAGGCTGGGAAAGAAGGTGTCTTTCCCCATGATAAATAAAGTACATGTATGTATTAGAGATACAGTTAGAAATAAAAACTTTTATAAGGGTTCTAACCATTTTCTGCTACGCTCAAATATAGGTACAGCAGTCAAACCATTATTTTGTTTTTAATTCTGTTAAGTGATTCAAGCTGCATGAGAGAACTTTTTAATGTAGGTAGCCACAGACAGTACCTGTTTAAATAAGGTTTGTTTCAGATGAAAAAAATGATGAAATGTATTCTTGTGCAAGTAGAGCCTACCAGCCTATTCTTTATAATACCTATATTTTTTTGTTTTCTGATTGACTAACCAGGAATACTTTTTCTTTAAGGTGCAATTACTGGCTGAGCGCTCTGAGCTAATGCGGACAAAAGTTTCACGTATGGTGGCTGTTATTGTACTTCTCTTCACTATCTGTTGGGGTCCCATCCAGCTCTACATCCTTCTTCAGGCATTTAGTCCCACTTTCAAACGTGACTACTACACTTATAAAGTGAAGATATGGGCCCATTGTATGTCCTACACCAATTCGTCAATCAACCCCATTGTTTACGCATTTATGGGCGCCAACTTTCGCAAAGCCTTTAATAAAGTTTTTCCTTTTCTTTTTAAGCAGCGTGTTGGCAGTGTTGGGGTAGCTGCTCCTAATGCCAACACTGAAATGCATTTTGTTTCCTCAGGAACATAGAGACACAGAAACTTATCTTAAAAGAGTTCAAGGTACAGAGAAAAACTTTGCCATGGACCATGGAGGACTTTCTCAATATCTGGCAACATGACTAAACTCCAAATTTTAGAACATATTTTATGTTGACCGAAAAATGTCGCATTATATAGCATGTTGTTCATGCAGTAAAATGAATATGGTTAGGGCTTCTACACCAAAGTCGCCTTGATACTTTTTCAAAATGAACATCATGCATTTAAGACTTTGTTCTACTACTGTCTACCACCCAGGGAAAGGACTTCTTTGATTACTCCAGAGAGCCGAAATGACCAAAAATCTTTCAGAAGATTAAAACATTTTTTTATAACTTTAAACATGTAGGACTGAAGTACCAGCATCTGCAAATGTTCAGGTTATTGCTACAGACTAATTTACATTTTTTGTTATGCTACATTGATTTTTAGTAGCAGGTATAGACATATATATTGTATAATAATGTACACATATAATAAATAATGATTGTTGTTATTTAAGATATGCTTATTTGCTTGTCTGAGTGGAATACCTTATTTTTTTAGCAGCTAAAATTGTTTAATTGTATTTTGATTTATGTTTGAAAATGTCCTCCAACAAAACTTTATTGATACTGGCTTCCTCACACTAACAAGCCCTGCAGTGCAAACTTAATATAAAACTTATAATAAAAATATGGAACTTATTAAAAAAAATTGCTTGTCTAGTGATCATATCAAAGGTGTATTTTTGCACAGGGTCACACTGGGACATTGTAGCCCATCTCGTAGCCCATCAGAGAAAGTAGGTCTTAGGGCTCACCAGCCCTGCCAACCATCAACAATTGTAACAATATTGTAAAACAAAGAGAAAAGGGGGGAAGACCTTAAGGGAGGAAAAAGTTCTGTAGGAGCAGATAAGCCTGCTTAGTGCCAAGCCTTATTTTTTCACAGAATTTAGGGTGCAGATAGAGACAGACCGTTTTTAAACAGCAATGAAATAAACTAATAAAATTATTACCTTTAATAAAAAATTTAAGAATTTTAAAAAATATATATGTATGTGAACAAAGAGTTGTAAGGTACTTACCCCACCAGCGATCCTGCGTCGTCCTTTCAGCGGCGACCCCAGGGATCGCAGGCAGCGTAGAGGGGACCACTGCAGCAGGCAGTGCGGCCGGGGCTGCAGCTGCTCTGCTAGCGTCTTCTCTCTCTGGTGGAGGGATCTGTCCCGACCGAACTACTGTTCGTTCAAACAGCATCCCCAGCATCCCTGAAGACTTGCACAGTGCTGCTGCATGCACCTTGCGGGCGTACACAGTACAGCACGGCTCAGGGGTCCTGCTGTAGGAGGCGCACGTGCTACTATGTGCGCTTCTTGTACCCTTGTAGTATAGTTTGAGTTCCAATCAGCCACAGGGGATTCGTTATTCAGTATGTTTCCTCCAATCAAATAGCACCAGGTGGTGCAATGTGATTGGGCACTGTGCCCATTTTTTGAGGCCCTGTCATTTGCACCCTTGCTCATTATAGCCTCTGTGTTACAGTGTGCATGAGTGCATTCTTCTGTTGGATTTCCGTGTTAACCTCTGTTGTCTTGTTACCAGCTCGGCCTTATTTCCCACAGCGACCTGGTCTGAATATTGACTATTGCATGAACTCTGTCTGCCCTGACTTCCAATTGTCCCTAACTATGTCTTCTGCTTCATCCTTCTGTACCTCACTTTATTGGATTGATCTTTGGTGTTTGACCTCGGCCTGTACCTGGATTACGTAATAAAGGTTGTTGAAAATACTTCCTGGAGTTGGTTGTGATTTGTGTGCTCAGGCGCATTACAACAGTAACATTATCACAATGATTGATTTATTAGAGAAGAGTATTGAACTTCATTTGCTTGAGATATACAATCAAAATTCTCCTTAAGTTAAATGGTTGACCCCTGGTTTATTTTCAAATGGTCTCTGTAAAAAGATTAGAATTTCCATAAAATTTACCTAGATGAAAGATTGTGTAAACTTAGGATGTTAGATGTAATAAAACAATGTTTACCTGATTGGGTACATAATATTTCTATCAACTGTTGGCCTGAGTTGATGGAAGGTACTATCAGATAATATTATAATAATATTAATATATTATATATATTTTATTATATTATTATATAATATATTATATATTATTATTTCCCATTATAATAGATGTATTTTAAGAGTTTATAAAATGAAGTAGTAAATTATGTCAATACTTACTGTGAATATAAGGTAATTAAACTACCATAGTGGGAGGAAGTGTATGACTTGCAGATAGTTCCGCCCTTTACCAGACTAGGGCGTGTCACAAAGGGATAGACAATTTGATAACTTTGTTTAGGGGGACGATCCCAAGGAGAGTGGGTCCTCCCTAGTGGTTACATTTTCTATCACCAAATAGAGCTTAACTCGGGAACGAATAATTAACTTATATTCACAGTAAGTATTGACATATTTTACTACTTAATTTTATAAACTCCTATAATACATCTAATAGAAACTATTATACTTACTTGACAGTACCTTCCATCAACTCAGGCCATTTAACAATTGATAACAATAATATGTACCCAATCAGGTAAACATTGTTTTATTACATCTAACATCCTTTAGGTTTACACAATCTTTACAATCAAAAGTAAATTTTATAGAAATTCTAATCTTTTTACAGAGACCATTTGAAGATTACCCTGAGGTCAACCATTTAACCACATTAACTTATAGTGCAACTTGCAAACCAACTATCACCTTTCACTTCAATATTCTCTCATCATTACCATATATGTAAGTTTTTTTGACTGAGTTTAATGAGTATCATCATCCCCTTAACCATTCCTAAATTATTACTATCTTATCAGATAACCAACTGTCACGTATAACAGGGAGGGGAGGGAAACAGAAAGGTGTATATACTACTAGGCCTCAAATGACTAAGGAAAAAGGGAATGGTCACCCCTTGCAGACACCCTAACCTCACCCCAACTCCTAACCGTATGAGCATCCCCTGATGGTAGGAAAGCTCATACTCAGGAACCTGGGCCCTACTAGCCCTGAATAGCCCTGGCAGTCGTGTCTGGCTTGAGACTGCTGGTTCCTTCCCCTATGAAGGACCCAGTGTCTCCCTGAGGCCTAGTAAACAACTGAATAACACAAAACACCAATACACCAAAACACCAAAAGTAAAGCAACTTATCTTAGCAGATATCAACAGGAACACAGGATAGCTCAACACTCCAGCTATTCACAACCCAGCAGTGAATATCAACCGCACAGCATGAAGTGTGAGGCCAGACTAAATGGAGGAGCAGTAATGACCAGCACCTGCACCTGATGTAAGGGGAGTGGTCATTACAAACAACAACACAGAAACAAGTAAAACCAAAGAGGCTGTCAGATACTCACATATGCAGCTTGTCTGACAGATCCTCAAACTTCTGTCACGGAAGGGACCGTGACACCAACACTGCTGTCAACCCCCACAAAGATCTACTTCATTTGTTTTTAATTGATGTACTGTACTGAAACCCAAGTTTGAACAGTAAGTTTTCTTCCCTTTATTTTCAATACATATTTTACATACATACATACATACATACATAAATATATAATTTTTTTTATAACCTGGAACCAATTTTCTTACTGTCATGACACCTTGTTATCATGCACATTGTTCTATAATGTATGTACAGCTAACTTACAGTTACAAGCCATTAAACACTTGTCATAAAGATATTTATGGAGCATATTATGCATATTATGTTCATAATGGCCCTTATCAATATATTTTTTATAATTTGCTACTGTACCCTCCAGATCCCCTGAGGAAGTCTTAATAGGCAAAACGCGTCAGGAAAGGGGAATTTTGATTGTATATCTCAAGCAAATTAAATACTCTTCTCTAATAAATCAATCATTGTGATATTGTTACTGTATGTTCACATACATATATATTTTTTAAAATTCCTATGAATTTTCAATAAAGTTAATTAAGGGTAATTTCAGTGCTGTTTAAAGGCATTCTGTCTCTGTGTGTAACAACATTGCTTGTTTTCCTAATAACTCAATTATACTTTTTAAATAATTTATGAACCTCCCTAGCGGTTCATTTCTTTCCGGTTTTATATGTCTAAAAGCGGTACATTGTTTTTCATGAAAATTTATTTTACAGTATAATATAAATAGTATGAGTATAATAAAGTTTGAAACACAAAATCATTTAAAAACAATAAATTGAATAAATTAAAAAATTTATATATTAAAAAAAAAAATAATTTAAAAAAAAAAACATATTATACTCATAGTATTATACATACTGTAAAACAAATGTTCTTGAAAACAATTTACTGCTTTTACATATAAAAATCCAATGTATTGTATTCAATACAGTTATTTTGTATTGAATGCAATACAAATGGATTTTGGCGCTGGACGGCGCGGGACCCCGGCGGATCAGGTAAGCGCTCTATTTACTAACCTTCCCTAGGTGTTCCAACCTCGAGAGTGGCTTGGGGTTACCACTTGTAGCAACTTTTTTCTACCCCGAGTCACTCTCAGGGTTACCACTAGGGAGGTTAAACAATGCAAATCAAAAAGCAAATCTCCATACAAGAGAGGAATTGGACTGCAGAGGACTGGACTCCTTTGGCAATAATAAAGATTAGGAGAGTAAGACTTCATGTGGTTGAAATATTAAGCAGATATCTGGCCACACACAGCTTTACTGCCAAATCAGCAAAATTTAGATATTGTTTAAAAGCAATAGGTAGGATGGTACGCAATTCGTTAAACTGGTGGAACTAAATATGATGCCTACCGCTCATGCCTTGCTGCATCATCTAGTATCAATCATTTGCTTGGATCTAGAGTGCTTATCACAAGTGACCACGCAAGCAGACCCATACATTCTAAACTACAAACCATTTTAGGTCTAGAGGAGAAAAAGATATAGCAATGACACACTGCCCCTGATTCATCAAGCAGAATCGGATTATCGGTCGCGCATTCGTATTCGCGATCCGAAATCGTACGCGATCGCGCTATTCAGCAACTGAAAAAGATCGCGGCCGGAGCCGCGCATCTCCGGCAGCTTTACACTGGCGAGTGAAGGCTGGAATCCGGCTGGCAGTGAGGCGAGTGTACGCGCACACTCGAGTCCGGACCGCAGTAATCCGCGATCGATGGCCGCGCGTACTTTCGCGCTTCCAGCGAGCGCGGATTTTATTGATGAATCAGGGGCACTGTGTGACATTAGTAATCACCAAATAAAGAGGATAACACCCCATGAATACAGAATTAGACTATGTAGTTTTTTGTAGGCCTGTACACCTTTTGACAGTTTTACTGTATCATTTTTATAATTTGCAACATCTTGAATATTTTCACCATGTTGGCAGAGACGGAGATTAATCTCAGGGTCACAACCTATTCAATATGCCTTTTGAAACTGCAGTCATATTTGTTTATAAGCAAAACAAGTTCAGAAAAATTACCATGATTTGGATCAGGGTTACATAATGAACAGATTGTTTTTTACTCTGTAAGCAAGCCCTAGGATGACAATTAAATGACTTTCACTTTTTTTATTAAGGTTTTAAGGTTATTATTAAGTAAATTTAAATATCTAACTTGTTCTGCGCAGACAGATATGTATTTGTCATGTTTACAGATTCCTCCTGTTCCCTGTCCATAAACATGAACTTTTTTTGGGTTTACCATTTAAACTGTGAGTATTAAAAGCATACAGTTCAGCAATATACATTTTGGATTTCTATATAAAAAGAAAGCCATTTGACGTAAATTGCACAAACACCAAGCACAATCAAGGGCCTGAATCCGCATAAAGTTGGGTTGGCAAGGTGAGAGCTCAGTATATTCACTTGAGAAGTGTGGAACAATGTGCAGTTTAAAGAACAAAGTTTCACCTGAGCAATCTGCAAAAAATGATTGATTTTGCTGTGGGCAGATTTCATGTTTCATATTTTAGGCAGCAGGAAGTTTGCCATTGTATTGCTAGAATAGTAAGTGTATCTGGCCAAAAATGCCCCCTGAAAGAGTTTTCCTAGCAGCAACAGCAGAGGGACCAGCTTTGGCGGCATAAACAGAATAGACTTGATCTCCAGCAGGGTTAAAGGCACAATGCTAAGGCAATGTCAGGCATGTGAAGTCAGAATATATAGGCATTCCAATAAAGAGTCATAATGAGTTGCTTAACTAGGAGTTGAATATCCAGCAGGATACCATTTTCTGTATGTTTGGCATTATGTCTTATTCTTCACAGTTTCCCTAAATAAGTTCCAAAGTTTTGTACCCTTGAAATCTTCTGATAACAGCATTTCATATTATAGACTGACATTGGAAACCTCACATTTAGCAGCAGCATTGACAGTCTGTTGTGTGTGTTTCTTTAATTGGTCCTTGGGGTTTGACTACTGCCTGTCTGATAGCACAGTGAAATGTACTTGCACAGCAGGTTAGAGACTGCTAATTGTGAGGCAGAGACTTCGTCCTGTCAGCCTTCAATGTGAGTAATTAGATTATGTACAGGTAGGAGACTTTGCAACAGATTCAACAAAATTAATTTGTTAAAAAAAACCTGTACAGTGTAGTGTGATCAAAAACTGTGGAAAAAAGGGGCTACACACATTGTACAAAAAAGGCTTTTCTCTATAACAGAGGAACATGAAGCCATTATGTTAAGTGTTACCTTAGAGTAAGCCACAATAATATTAAATGGCAAATGAGAACTTTTCTTTGTGCTGTGTTATGCTGGCTGCCTGCTGACTTAGCGATGAGGCAATTGACCCTTTTATTTTTATAATTTTTCACAAATATACATTAAGGGCATTATTTATTTTATATAACAAATGGCAGACTGCATCCTTCAAAACAAGGGGTTTACATTATACACTCCTACAGGACAACTCTGAATTATATATATGATATGTTTGGTGCCCATTTACCTAGGAATGGTATTAGGAAAAGGGCACTGTTGCTGGAGGACAGCACTGTGGTACATCATGCTTGGTACCCGAAGACACAAGGATGGTATCAGGTATGGCAAACCCATTGACCTGGGCGATAGCATGAGTACTGGGGCACTGCTGCTGGAGGACAACACTAAAATACTTAATGGGGATGGCATGCTTGGTTCCTGTTGATCTATGAATGGCATCAGGAATAATCTGGTAAAAATCTCATCATACTTGGATGGTCCCTAGGATGGCAATGTTTTTTTTTATTTGAACCCTGGCAAAGAATTTTTGTTCTTTCTCTGGAGGATTGTGTGGCAAATACTGAAGAATTTGCAAACAATCCTACAGGGATTAGCAGAGGAGAGCTGTTGTCAGCTGTCCTCTTGAGTGATTGGCTGAATGAATGTAACTAATAATGATGAGAGACCATCATCATTGCTTACATTTACTCAGCCACTCATGCAGAGTACATAGAGAGCACACTCAGTACAGCTGTCTTGGCTAATGCCTGGTAAGACTGGCTCCTTATGGTTCCTTAATACCTTCACAAGAGGCTCCTGTCATTGCGCAGCCAATACAGGTTCTCTGAAGATGACAGCTGTCGATAACATTGGAATTAAATTGGAATTTAGATTGGTAACATTCCAAGTTTCAATCCAATCAGCTGGCACCTGCAGCACTTTTCCTGGCAGGGCAAAATCCTGTCTGACAAATCAGAGTTCTCTCCAGAACTGTGATATCATTGTTGGGCAGGAGATCACTTCGACTCGAGCTGATGGCTTAAAAAAAGGTCCCTTGGTCCATTTTTTCTGATGCCTACCTGCTGTAAAAAGCAGCATTTAGGTTCAGGTTCAAGAGCCAGTAATCTGAAACAATGAACAAGCCAGCTTCTTTACTAAACAATAGTATCAGCCATATTGTCAGCATGTAGTAAAATTGGTTAGGAAAAAACTTACAAATGTGTGTAGGGAGGGCATAGGGAGAGATATAGATACATTATTTGTGCTATACAGTTCTGTACTTTGCATTGTATTTGGTTGCATACCCTTTTATTTGGACCTAATTGTTCTTAGGGGACAGATTTGTTTATCCCTGGTTAGGAATGAAAAAAATGTAGATTTAAGAGTTTAGTTTGGATATTAGAATTAATTAGCAAACTGATTTAGAGATTCTTATATTGGGAAATTTCACAATTATTCTATTCTGTGTTGAAATTACCATTCTCTTGTGCATTCTCTCTTGTCTTTGAATATGAAGAATAAATAAAATAAATAAGTGAAATGAGCACAATAATTAAATGCTACTTTACAAAAAAAAGGAAAGTTAAATGATTGTGTTTGATATTAAGACCTAGCTTCTCCTTAACAGTTTATAATGCCACATCTTGAAACTGTAAGAAATTAGAAAGTCAGATTGTTATTATTCATAATTATTTTAAAAGGGTAATATCAAACTAGAATATATTCTGAAATGTTACAAAGCTAGTATCATTTCCAAAAAGATGATGGTAGTTTCACTGCAAAAAAAGGGTAACTGAATATACTTTACTTATCTTTATACTTACCTTATGTTTGGTGTGCTTTTATCTGTCTTGAAGGTGAAATTAAAGAATGTTCATACATTAGAAATTAGGTGCATATTACTAAACATCCAGGCTTTGCTGTATGTGTTCCAATGCAGAGAGGTCTGCAGTCCATTCACTTGCTCCAAGGATGCATTTGGGGTGCTATTAACAATGAATGGCAACCCAGCACATTATCGCCTATGATGTGCATTGCTGCTTGTTACATTTCTATGTGGAAACAACTGAGACTTTGATTATTATCAGGAAAACAAATACTCACGCATAATGAAAGGTCATATCCTTTCTACTCTTGTAGACTGTTGAAGATTTTGTAGACTTCTTGAAGACCTATTGTAAACTGGACAGCAGCAGGCAGGAAAACAATCTGTTTATTTCATCATATGTTTGTAACCATTGTACTTATCAAGATGATATAGTAGTGCTTGCCAAATGATGGAGTGTAGAAGACTAAAGATTTACCATCAAGTGTGCATCACATATATTTGGATTGTTAGCCTACACTAGCCAAGAAAGAACTTCAAGTTACCTATCACTGTCAATATCTTTTGAGGGATTGTGGTCTTTGATTTCAGTGTAAATGATGCAAAAATGGTGCATTTCAGGTTTGCTGGATCACCCAGGTACCCATGAAAGTCTATCTTTATTAGTTTTGGAGAGATTTAATAAATCGGGCTCTTATCTTATGGGAGGATTACACTGGGGAATGCATATTTGTTGAGTTAGATCTTACACTTGTTTTTTACTAATTTTTGGGTGGTGAATCCAGAAATAACCCCAGTTTTTTTGCTATCACATCCAGTTTACAAGATACAGGGTACCCAATTTTTGTCAAAAAGCATACAAATTTTACATACAATGAACAAATAATGAAATAATAACTTGAATGTACTGTTTATTTAATATTTTTTGTTTATACAAAGGATTTATTGTTACTCTTTGACTTTTTTTACAGTAAAACAATTGAAAATTAAGCGGTTAAGGTAAAGATTTACGCTTATAGCTTTTCCTGGAGAGTTCAGTGTTAGGACAATCCCGCTGGATGCTCCAACAATTGTCCGCCATCATATGTACATCCCATCTACTCTGATACTGTCCTTCCATGACCTTCAAATCTTGGTGGATTCGTTCATTTGCTCATCACTGACTGCACTAAGATTTTCCGGGAAGTTAGAAAGATGGCCATGCATAAAATACACCTTGATGCTCATATTACAACCAAGCATTTTGTAGCTCTCCAAGAGTTTTAGACAATTTCTGTGTAATTATTTGCTCATGTGTTTCCAAGAAAGTCCTTGACAATTGCTTTGAATGGTAACCAAGCATTTTTTTTTACTTTAGACATTGTCCTGATGAAAAGTTCATCTTTGATAAGCTGCCGAATCTGTGGACCATCAAACACACCGGCATTATTTTTTCAAATGACAGGCTAGAAAAGGCCAAAATGAGGTACTTGAAACAGTCTCCTTCAGTTGGCAAAGCTTTAACGAACTGCTTCATCAGACCCAGTTTCATGTGCAGAGGTGGGAATTTAATATTCTTTCTATCAACAAGTGGCTCATGTAGAATGTTTGGATCACCTGGTTTTAGGGAAGATCTTGGAGGAAAATTCCTTTCCACCCAATTCCTCTCATGAGCTCTGCTGTCCCACATGCACAGTTAACAGGGATACTTGGTGTATCCAAGTTGCTGAACAAGAAGGAAGCATACCATTTTAAGATCAGCACAGATGACCCAATTGTGTTAGTGATATTGCAACAACTCAATGACTCGCCTTATGTCTGCATTTACTTCGAAAACAGAAACTGAATGGCCAATTGAGACTGACCCAAATAAATTGTCATTGTGAAGGAGGACACGCTTTAAGCTCCGCTTTGAGCTATCAATGAATAGTCGCCGTTCAGTTGCGTTATAGATTGGAACTCCCAATCCCTCAAATAAACCAGGTATGTCATGGCAATACACAAAGCCACTGTCAGTTCTAAAATACTGCAGAAATGCAATTTCTCTGGTTATGCATTCGGACCATAAGACGCACCCTGATTTTCCCCCCACTTTAGGGGGAAAAAAAGTGCGTCTTATGGTCCGAAAAATACGGTAAGTTTTTCTCATGAAGTCTTGATGATAGGAGTTCTGAAGCCTTCTTCGATAGTCCCAAATCACGTGCCAAATCACTCGACTCAAGAGAGTCCTCTTTAATTCCAAACACTTCATCCTTGTTGTCACCTAGTTCATCACCATTCTTCAGGAGAGGGTAGTGTAATGAAAACCGGCACTGAGATTTCATCTGAACGAGCCACTGGGCGTATAGTCAATGGTAGACTAGGATACTCTATGTTACATTTATTTTTCTTGTTATATCCTGAAGTTTTCACTATACAAAAATAACAGTCACTGAAATGATCTCCTGGCTCTCGCCAAACCATAGGTATACCAACGTGTTCCCTTTGTTCACATTCGTAAATCTCGACACACTGTTTGCACATCTTATTAGCGGCCCAAGACTTATCTTGAGCACCAAGTTTATCTTTGAAATATGCCAATAGGCCTGCTCTACAAATGTGCTGATGTTCGCCCTTTGACTGGGAATGATGAAACTGCCACAGGTATATCAAAATGAATCATGGTTGTTTAGGCACTTACGATGAGAAACAATGGAGCCAGACATGATCTGAAAGAAAGGAAACACGTGTGTAAGTAGAAAGATAAATTTTGCTTATTCACTACGTAGAGCAGTGCACAACCTCTGACCACACTTGCGTGTAAATGAATAGTCTATACAAATCAACGCTACGGTAATTGTAAAATTGTTCCCCAGTGTTATTGTTGAAATTATTAGTTGGGTGATGAGGTCTTTAAAGACATAGGCCCAAATTTATTAAAGATCTCCAAGGCTGGAGGGAATACACTTTTATTAGTTTTATCAGTAAAGCTGGGTGATCCACTTCAACAACAGCTTAGCAGGAATTCAAAGTATGAGAAAATTTCAAAGAAAGAGGAAACCCCTTCCCATTCTCAAAATATGGTAAACCACAGATAGAAAAGAAAAAAGTCAAAGGATATAACATACCCAGCAGAACTTTAGAAAGAACAGATGGATCATCTATAGAAAGAACAAACAGTGGTAGACTGGATTTAATATTTAAAGTATGGAAATCCTGGATAGCACTTTGGCCAGGTACTGTGTTCTCCCTGCTGTTTGTGGTTTTGCTTGCACATTTGTTGTGTCTCTTTAGTCTGGCATAATAGGAAATCAAACAATAATTTTTTGAGACCGCAACCGTATTTCTCAGAGTGTCCACAGTAAACTGGTCTTTAAAGTATTAAAGTATTTAAAGTATTAACCCCCCTAGCGGTAATCCCGAGTGTGACTCCTGAGTCACACTGGGGGTAACTTTAGAAGCCCCCCTTACCTTTGCCCCGCGCTCCAGGGGCGATCTGATGGTCCCGCTGTGATGCCGGGGCGCCGGTCCGTCATGGGGCGTGGCCTGGCGGGAAATTTAAAAACAGATTACAGAGTAATCTTTGAGTAATGCTTTTAAATACCACCCGGGTCCCGCCCACGCCGCTGCTCGCATCAGCAGTGAGATGTGAAGCACAATGCAAGACTTCTGCATTGTGCTTCACATCTCACTGCAGATGCAAGCAGCAATAGCAAATTCAGGGGGTGACCACTTTAAATGCTGCTAATTACCCTCCATTATTTAAGGAGCTCACCTCACTCATTCAAAAATTCTATTCCTTTCTAAACTTTTATATTATTTTGCCACATTAACGTTACTGATTCAATTTCATTTGATTTAATTTACCTCACATCCTGGTACACCCTACATTCTTTTATTAGATGGATGGAAATTGAAAAATTATGGTTAGCTCCTACACATCCTAACTTTTTTCTCTGGAACTCACACCATAATGCCCCAGAGAATACTTTACTAGGTCCTATATATTTTTTGTGGGAAATCTGGCTTCAATGCAAAGATAAATTTGCCCTGACAACATCTGCATCATTGCTTAACTCATTCACAAGGACACACATGAAATCATGTGATAAGATGCCATTTGGTATACCAATGGTTTGGCGAGAGCCAAGAGATCATTTCAGTGACTGTTACTTTTGTATAGTAAAAAATTCAGGATATAACAAGAAAAATAAATGTAACAGAGTATCCTAGTCTACCATCGGCTATACGCCCAATGGCTCATTTAGATGAAATTCCAGTGCCGGTTTTCGTTACACTACCCTCTCTTGAAGAACATGATTATGGTGATGAACTAGGTGACAACAATGGTGAAAAGTATGAAACTGAAGAGGACTCTGTTCCCAAGGGATTTGATCAGCATGAGTTGAGTGATTTGGCACATGATTTAGGATTTGGGATGTGATTTTGGATCGAAGAAAGCTTCAGAACTCCTAGAATCAAGACTGCGTGAGAAAAACTTACTTGAAAAAGGAACAAAGGTATCGTACCTTCGAACCAGAGTACTGCAGTACTTTAGAAATGACAGTGGCTTTGTGTATTGCCATAACATACCTGGTTTAATGGAGGAATTGGGAATTCCAATCTATACTTCAACTGAATTGGGACTATTCATCGATAGCTCAAAGCTCCAAGATCTGCCCTAAAACCAGGTGATCTAAACATTCTACATGAGCCACTTTTTGATAGAAAGAATATTATATTCCTACCTCTGCACATGAAACTGGGTCTGATGAAGCAGTTCATTAAAGCTATAACAACTGAAGGAGACAGTTTCAAGTACCTAATTTTGGCATTTCCTGGCCTGTCATTTGAAAAAATAAAGGCTGGTGTGTCTGATGGTGCACAGATTTGGCAGCTCATCAAAAATGAATATTTAATCAAGAGAATGTCAGAAGTCGAAAAGAATACTTGATTATCATTCAAAGCCATTGTCAAGCACTTTCTTGGAAACACACTAGCAAATAATTACACAGAAATTGTCCAGAAACTCTTGGCGAGCTACAAAATGCTTGGTTGCAATATGAGCATCAAGGTGCATTTTCTGCATAGCCATCTTTCTATTTTCCCGGAAAACCTTGGTACAGTCAGTGATGAGCAAGGTGAACGATACCACCAAGATTTGAAGGTCATGGAAGGGCGGTATCAGGGTAGATGAGAAGTACATATGATGGCTGACTATTGTTGGAGCATCCAGCGGGATTGTCCTAACACTGAAATCTCCAGGAAAAGCTATAGGTGTAAATTTTTACCTAAACCTCTTACCCGATTCATTTTCAAATGTTTTACTGTAAAAAAAAGTCATAGAGTAACAATAAATCCTTTGTATGAACAAAATGAAATTTAATTAAACAGTACATTCAAGTTATTATTTCATTATTTTTTATTGTATGTTAAATTTGTATGTTTTTGGACAAAAATGGAGGATACCCTGTATTGTAAAAATTGGATGTGATAGCAAAAAACTGGGGTAATTTCTGGATTCTGGATTTGTAAATTATGATATACTATAATTTGCACAAGAGTTATATGTTTTTCTTTTTGATCATTGTTGAATTTATATGTAGTATTTCTAGGCTGTTTCGCTTATGTTTCTTGTTATATTTGGTAAAAATTATTAAAGATTACAATTTTGGAAAAAAATGTTTACAACCTGCAAGTATGGCCACAATGAACATGACTAATTCTCAATGGAGTATGGTGTATTAAAGTTACAGTTAAAGTTAAAGTTGCAAGAAAGTTTAGATAAAGAATGTGCAGCAGTTAGAAAAAAAGGAAGACTATTGCAGAGACCATACCCATTACCAGTTAACTTTACAGGAACTTTGGCTGTCACCTTGTCCCATGATAGATCCCTTCTAGGCAGTCATGATATGAGTGCCCCAAAATTGAATTTAAAGCCATGAGACACCTCTCTACAGTAAGTGCATTTTGATGCTAATCTCCCACAAAGAAAACTAAGACTTTGAACACTTTCTGTTTTAAATAAGTGTTTGCATGTATTTTATAGATATGATCTGTCACGCGCGGAGAGACAGGACAGCACAGTGGTGGTGTGAGCCCTGAGGGCCAAGGCGCAGAGTCTAAGCAGTAACCAGGTCTTCTCCAGAGCCTCTGATGGTGAGGATGTTGTGGCTCTGGTTACTGCCAGGTTGCATCCTTTGGCACCCTGAGGTGGGGAAAACATGGTACCAAATCACGATGTCGAGACAGGCAGCAAGCAAGAGAGGTCAGGTCACACGCCAGGGGTCAATTGCTAGGGATCCAGAAGACAAACACTAGTGACACAGGGGCCACTGCGGGCACAGGGGCCACTAGAGACACTGGAAGCAATAGGAGGCACAGGTGACTCAGGGATACCCACAGACAGACAGGAACACTGGAACAATACAAGGAAGTTGGCTGGGAACCAACAGACTGGACAACGAGTGGTTAACGCAGGAGCTGGACAGAGGAAACACTTAATTAAGCCCCAGGTAAACAGGAACTAGCTCAACAGAACTAGGGGCTCGGCACAATGGAGACACATTGCACGAATACTAAGTTCAGTGTGTGAGCTAGCTAAATAGCCAGGGCTGGTCAGGAGGCTATTTTCTAATTGGACCGAATTGATAAAGCTTGGAAACAGAGGCACCCCCAACATCATAATTTCCCGCATGCTCAGGAGAGAGGCGTCTGCGCTTTAGTGAGGAAGAGGTAAGTGTGACATGATCTTTAAATTCCTGTTCATGAGAGCAACCTTATATACTCCACAATGTGAAACATTTGAAGAACATTTGCAAAATAATTTATGACATATTTGATTGTAATATGTCCATATGTGGAGCTTGAGCCATCAATGTAGGTCTTAACATACATAGCCCTAAACCCAAATAGTAAGTATTAGGTAATAAATATCCCACTCTCAAGAATTGTAGGAAATAATAAATATTATCTGTGTAAGATATAGAAAGATAATCAGACAATAATTTGTTTTTATGCTGCTAAAAGTTCTTGTCTCTAACACATAAAGTCAACAAAACAACTCTGAAAGGGATGTATTCAGAGTGTTAAGTGTTCCTAGCCTTGACAACCTGAATGCCTTATGTAAAGTAAAAATAAAGGAAGTTTATTCAAGCAAAGTCCTACATTAAAATGTGTTTTGCAAGCTTGTATGGCTTTGGTTAAACAGAAGTAACACAGTAAGTGCTTAAGTTTACTCCTAATATACCTTCCACTAAACAGCATGAGGGCTGGTTGCAGCAGGGGATTAATGTGAATGCAGAATAAACAACTATCATGGATTTCAGTCAATTGTTTTTGAATATTTAAAAAATGATCTTTCGTATATTTTTTATTACTTTGTTCATTTGTTAAATCAACATTTAATTTAGTGTGTTTCCATGACAGTTTGCTTGTAGAAAAAAAATCAAACATATGAGCTAGGAGGAAGAGAAAATATGTCACTTGCTTATTGACCAGCAGAGACTCTGACATTTGACAGTTGAATAAAAGGGAAGCTCTTCAGCAGATGTAAAGCGTTACCGAATATATGGCAAAATATTTGATTAAGGGAACCCAGCTACCACCTTTATATCTGTGCAGTAAAAAATAGAAGACGCACAACTGGTCAAAGCTGTGTACCTGCCTGTTACTTCTAGGATACAGTTGATGTGTAATGTTGTGCAAGTAAGGACAATACAAATGGTGTAGGGTTCTCTATGACTAGTGCAATCCTTATCAATATCGGTTCAATGGAGTGGGGAAAATTGCGCATGTCCAAAATTAAATACACACAAAGTAACCATATAAAAGCAATGCACAAAAACATTAAATCCCACTTCTAACTTCAACATAAATACATAAATGCTCACAAAAAAACATTTACTACACCAATTAACAAATTAATTTACTTAAGATTTATCCCCTTGTGCCACCACAAAAAAAAAAAAAAACACACGGACTCCAAGCAGGACTCCAAGCGAGGGTGCTCTGTGGTATCTGGAACCAAGATATCCTAAAGTGCATACTGCTGTCATTTCTTTACTGAGAAAATGCTGCAATGCAACCAGCCAGCCTTTGGATTTAACAGAAAACATAATTTATAGGCCAGGCCACCATCTTTTATTGTTCTGTCATCCAGTTCTGATACTTACATGACCATTGTAAATAATCTCTGCAGCGGACAGGGGACAACATGGGCAATCTGACTTGTCTGGGGCTACATAGCCCTATATACAGCAATCTAAAGTCAACTCTCCTCTTACGATCACCATTACATTTTTTAATAATTTGTGCTACAATAGTTTTTTGTAGGATTGGAGCAGATGGGCTTTCCCTTCACCATCAATGAGCCCACTCCATAGAACTAATGTGATAAAGGTAAGGCATATCCAACTTTTTACAGAATTCCATGTGAAAAGGGCACTAGAGCAGAAAGTGGTCCGTGGTTTCCACTGACACAGCACATTTCAGTCTAAAGGTTTTTTTTCCATATTACCTAAATGTAAGACACCCATGAATACTGAGCATTGACAATCCCTAATGGCCAGTAGCTCAAACTCTTGTACTTACTTCTGGGCATAGCACAACTCTAAGTTCAAGGGTATGCATGTTCCCATGGTCTATGGTACGCATGTGAACACATATGCGGTTTCTATCCACACTGGTGTGGTTCTGAAGTTCTGATGTTTTGTATTTGACCCGAATCATGTTTCTGACCTGCTTTTTGTTTTATCCCTCTGCTTGATGCTTGGGTCCTTGATATCCCATTACTGACCTTAACCTGCTCACCTGACTTTCTCCTGCTTACTGTTTTGTACCACAATGCTCAGTTACCTCCCCAGCTATCTATTTTATGCTGCTGCTGTCTGCTGCCTCCGTACTTTGCTGACCTGGCTTGTTTCTGACCATGGCTTCTGTTTTAATGGATCTGCATCACCTTACCTCTGATCTACCACCTACGGTACTTAGTAAGAGAACTCCAGAAAGTCTGCATTAGCCCTGCGGTTCAGACAACACTACAGCTGCCTGTAATTTTGCACCTCATTTGCCTCATGACACCTGGCACTATCTTCAGGTTGACCAGAGTTGGAGAACCTGTCATGGTTGGAGGGCTGTCATCGGCATCTCAGACATTTCATGTCCTTTGCTATGATTTGCCACTGTTGAAGCATCTATCCAATGCTGTTTAAATTTGTCTTAAACAAATTTGCCTAACATTACAGCAGAGAGAAAAGATTATTGGGGCGGGGGATTAAAGCCATCTTTAGTCACTAATCGTCATTAGGAAACCAGAAATTTATCAAAAGCACTATCGCTTAATAGTTGAGGGACATAACTAACTTCAAGATGTAAATATGGATGAGCAGGAAAAGAACACTGTGATCAGAATAAACAATGAAGTGCATCATTAGATATGGAAAACCCCTTGGAAGTTTGGAAGTCACGGTTCTGTGCCTTTGTCTTGACAGAATCTAGATCCCAATCTTATCTTGCAAACCCTGTCTTGTCCATTGGTAAAAATTCATAGTAACACTAGGATTAAGAAAATGTGAAATCAATTATTTAGCATACACAGGACTGAACGCACTAGGGGGTCTATTTATAAAATGTTTTTTAGAAAGGAATACTTGGAAAATGTGATTCTTATGTGAAAATGTTAACAGACCCCAAATATATTTCCATACTGCATAATACATGTATTTTTATTCATTTTTTAAGCATTTATATAATGCTGACATCTTTCAGAGTGCTTTGCAGAGTCCATTATCATTAATATCACTTTTAGATTTACATTATTGAGCATTATTACCAGTGACATCACTAAAACAATGCCATCTAACATGATGTTAGTGGTGTAGTGTTGTTAACAGCATTGCATTCACAAACAAAGATAATAGGACAACTGGCACATAATCTGCTCCCCATTGTATTAAGTGCAAATTAAGTACAAATTAAGTGACAAGGTCAACCCAATACTCCCAATTATGTTCAAGAAAAAAAACAACCCCTTCATCAGAATCGACATGTGCACAGGAAGTGTCCCAGGAACATTATCAGTTCAATTTACATTATAAGAAGAAATATTTACAAGACTGT
Organism: Pyxicephalus adspersus; assembly: GCF_032062135.1. NCBI lineage: Eukaryota > Metazoa > Chordata > Amphibia > Anura > Pyxicephalidae > Pyxicephalus > Pyxicephalus adspersus. The sequence goes on from NC_092860.1 coordinate 56,848,222, forward strand.
GCATCTGTGGAGTCAAAATGATCTGCATTCAAAACATGTAATTTCCTTTTCTATTTGAAACTCTTGTTTATGTCATTCATGGAATGACTCATTCAGGATAATGACCCTATTTAGCCATTTGGCATATTTGTTAAGTTCAGTCTGCTATGGGGTCAATTCTCTAAAGCAAAAAGCATGAAGTATTATAAATTACCATGCATTACTATGCATTATATCTGCACATTTTTATAACCTAAAGTTTTATAATTAATTAAGAATGTATTTTTAAGTTTTATAATGTAAAATTTATACATTTCAAAAATTTTCAGTATGACAGTCTGGTCATACATTAACACATACCTGATTTTGTCACCACCATTTGGGTGACGTGTCCATAAAATTCAAAAATTCATACTGGTGTGAATCTGTTCTTTATTAGGAAATCCTCCAGAAGGTATGGATTTAAGTATGATACTTTCGATCAGTGTGGTTGCTCAGAAGTAGCACTCTGGCCTTTGCAGCGCAAGGTCCCAGGTTCAAATCTCAGCCAGGACACTATCCACATGAAGTTTTACATATTCTTCCAGTGTTTGCTTGGGTTTCCTCCTACATTTCAAAAAAATGCAGTTAACTGGCTTTCCCCCAAAATTTGACTTTAGATTGTGGTAATGACTATGACACAGACTTTAGGTTGTGAGCCCCTTTGAGGGAGAGTTGTTGATGTGACTATGGACTTTGTAAAGCGCTGCATAATATGTTGTTGCTATATAAATACTGTATAATAATAATACTCTTAGGATGCAGCCATGTGGCTTTCTCTATTAGTGATAGATAAAGTCAAAGACTACAACAAACCAAACTGATAAACAGGAGCCAATGCCATGTTACCACAGCTATTATAGCAGTCAGACTCAAGCAATGTTGTAGCATAGCTAAAATATCTTTCAATGTTCCCAAAGGTAAGAAAGTCAAGGATGATAAATTAAATGCAAGGCAATAAAAATACATAGGTAAAAGGGTTTGGGAAGGTGGTTCTTACCTGCTCACATGCTGGGCCCTGGACTCCACTGTTTTTCCCTATGATGTTGGGCCGGGACGAAACTTTTACTGTTGGGTGGAAAACATACTGCTTGCCAGTACCTGCTTTTTTCAGTGTCAAGAAATCCAGAGAAACACAATACAGGTAGTCCCCAGGTTACATACAAGATAGAGACTGTAAGTTTGTTCTTAGGTTGAATTTGTATGTATCACAGTTGGCACAGTGGCTAGCACTCGCCTTTGCAGGGCAGGATTCCAGGTTTGACTCTTGGCTAGGACACTTTCTGCAAGAAGTTTTTTATGTTCTCCCTGTGATTTCATAGGTTTTCTCCAGGCACTCCCCTTGGCTTCCCCTAAAACTGCCCTTAGTCATTAACTGCCCATGTTAATGACATATGGCTATGGTAGGGACATTGTGAGCCCTTTTGAGGGACAGCTATTGATATGACTATGGGCTTTGTAAAGCGCTGCATAATATGTCAGCGCTATATAAATACAAGGAAAAAATAATGACTGACACCAGTTCTGAGGGTAATTATTGTGGCCAATGACTGGGTTATTATTTCTGCCATTGCTATCAGTTAATATTACTGTCACTGACACCAACAATCACTGGCACTGGCAACAATGTAGCCTAATTTACTCTCTTCAGTCTTCCCCAGGCCATACATTTTTCTAAAACATAGTGAATCAAAAGCAGAAAAAGTTCCACACTACAAGACATATGCTGTGAAGTGGCATCCCCTGTTTGCCCACAAAGGTTCAGGACATGTACCACATTGTTCTTTACAAACCTTTCTAGGTATCCCAATTAAAAAATAAAAAAAAAAACACAGGTAGTCCCCGAGTTAAGGACATCCAACATACGGACACCTTCTAGACACTAACAGGGCTTCCCTGCTCACTCCTGTGCAGAACGGAGGCTTGTAGAGGGAAGAGGCAATTTGAGTGACTTGCAGAACAAATGTTTTGCTATACACAGCTGAGTTTGTGGGTGATCTTAAGGACTGAGCTCTTTCTGCAGTCTCTTGTAACTCTGCAGTTGTTTCTTTTTGCATATTAAAGCACAGCTTGCTCCAGAAGGTAATGAATGTCTAGGCTCTATAAAAAAAAAAATTCTTGCTTTGTTTGTGATTAACTCACAGCTCAAAGTGAGGATTTTACACAGCAACTGACATCACACTGCCTAATAATATGTTGAGAGAAACATCTGTCCTAATTGCATTTATTAAAATCATGTACCTATTCCGACTTACATACAAATTCAACTTAAGAACAAATCTACAGTTCCTATCTCGTATGTAACCCAGGGACAACCTGTAGCAACTATGCTAAGGTACAAAATACTAATATATACTAATACTAATATAATTCCTAATGAACCATTTAAAAGAGTCAGTTAAACCTCCTAAAATGGCACTGGCATAGTGGCTGTTTGAAAACCATTTCAAGACAGTACTGGCTGCTTTTTCCACTGCAGCCAGACTGGCATTAGAGATAAAATGACAGCCAGGGTCCATTGTTTTGTCAATGAGTTCCTAGGCTGCCCAGTCTTGTACAAAATTCTCGATAGGTGTGCATGTAGAAGGAGAATGAACATAAAATCACTTCCTTCTAGTATGGCTATCAAGACAGAGCTGCTATATCTTTTGCAACAATGATTATTGCTCTAATGACCTGTAGCTGACTGTTTGCAGCCAGCCAACAGATAATTTCTCTGTTGCTACATGGAGCAGGGAGGTCTGGATCTGACCTCTACTGCTCCACTATGTAGAGAAAAAAAAAAAAGCACATAAATATATATATATATATATATATATATAATATTAAAACATTACCCCCCCAAAATTCTAAAAATTCCTAAGCCCCAACAATGATATATGGAGGGTTTGGAAGCATCAAAAGCTCACATGTGTGAACACAATGTCATTCTCATACTAGTTATCGCAAAACATTTGCTGCAATGGTGCTAATTTGTGCCTTCGTTAACCAACCTAATCTTATCCTAATGTTATGTAGACAATGAAACAATTTGTAAATTGCATTGTAAAAACTACTCTGGGACTTTAGAATGCAAAGAAAAAATGTCTGGGTGCTCACATGGTAAGAGGGTTTAAATCAGAAGGCCACAAAGGTAATATTTTGTACATTGAAGAGTGGGTCATATATATTGGAGATCTGCACTATTACAGCATAGATTACTCCATTTTGGTATTTGGCTATGCTTCAGTTTGTCTAAATTTGTACAAACAACCCATTTTTAAAAAATAAATGAGGGTCAGAATTGTTGCCAATTAATCTGAAAAAAAAAGAAAATGAAACAGGATAACCTTTTTTGCTTTCCTATTCTGTTTGGTAGCCATTTACTGATTGAAATTCAAAAAAATCTGATGTTGGATTTGAATTTTGAACCTGGTAATACTCTATTAGAAAATGAAATATTCTGGATCAATATCTAATCCTATATGATATAGGCTTACCAGGTTAACAATTGATATCTGGAAGATAATAAATTACCTGGCCATTTACCCACTGACAAATGTATTGCCAGTGTTAGAGAACCATGGTCTGCCTGAGAACAAGTGGAGCTGGTAATACCTCACAAAACCCATGTGGTACATTTAGGGGAAACATTGTTGTCAGGTAGAAGATGACCTTTTATTGCAGAAGAGATGTACATCAGTTTTTCTACAATAACTCCTGCCTGCCGGCACTATCTTGTTGCAAGCCTATAGCTCTTCTTTTTAAAACCCAGCACTGCATTCATCTTTTCAGCCTCAATATTTCTGACTAAGCCAAAATGATCCCTTCCCTGGAAAAATGGGACAAGCTAATGTCTATGCATTCAGATAACTCCTGCTGTAGAGGTCTTTTTCACAACACAGCTGTCATCATATGTTAAGACAGTTAGGGTCTTTTTAATACTTGTGGTGGAAACCCATGCAGCTGGCTGTTCCCTGACACAAAGAAAATGCTGCTGTGTACAAGGAGTGGCAAACCGCACCACACGTAAACACGTTTGTATACATGGTTGGAGTACAATTATTCTTCAAGTGAAAGAAACACATGGCCAGTGAAGTCAAAAGTTCATGAGAACAGGTAGAAAAAAGGAAACTCTGACTTAAATATGACTGGTCTTGTCATTACAAATAGGCTTTCACTTTTGAAAGCTGTAATATTTATATATTCTATATGATTGTATTTTATCAAGTATTTTATTAAGTTCAGAACATCATGCAATACAATTGGCATATTTTATGATTAAATGCTAGAAAACTATCAAATATAGGTCAATCATCTCACATGAGCATTGTATTTTAGAGTGTTAGTATCCTAAACTATCATGTACATGCTCAGCAAACACTTCCTTTTTTATTATCTTCTATTGCCTTATTTATATTTATCACTAAGAATGTGCTTACAATAGCCTGGGCTTGTAGATACCTTTATAATGCTCTTGCTTCATATGCGATCCACCAACCAACATTTAGCAACATTGGAGGGCCCTAACTAGAACTGTCACTAACTGCTTAGTTGTTACTGAAAATCAGAAACCAGTTTGTTTCCAAAAGTAATGGCAGCATAATGTTACATATGTCACATAGTGATTACATGTAGGTTTGAAACTTAATTGACAAAACAATCATTTAGCCTGCAGGTGCCAAACTGAAGTTAGCACAGTTTATCTGTTTAATAGTTTACAACTGGTATTAAAACTAATAAAGTAATAAAACAATAAATAAAACAAATCATGTGTGTCGTTTTGTGTTCCTTGTATAATATTGGGTATTCTGTGTTAAAATAAAGTAACAGTTTGCATTTTATCCAACCAATATACCAAATAAAAGCTGTATATCCCCTTAGGAATCTTGAACTTATTTAGGTTTAAACAATAGTCATGGTAAATTTAACCTGTTCATATTGACATGTAAAAATTGTCCACATCACTGACAATAGGTTAGCAAAGGGTTGTTAATGTTATGTGCTAAAGTTAGTGAAATATACCTAAAATGTGATTTTTTTTTTTCATTGTCTAAAATGCTTATCCTTTGACTAGTTTCCTACAAAGAAAAGCATACTGCTGGAGGAAGTTGTATTTCCAAGTTTGCAATAACCTTCATCTTTTTTAACCTTCCTTTTATTGCAAAGCATCATTGCTGTAGTCTGGTGCTCTCCAGCCCCCACAATGCCCTCAAGTGTGTAGCAACCTACTAATGTCATACAATACTTTATTTATAGATTTCTATACTAAAAACCAGACTAATTTAAAGTTTAAGGTAAATGTATAGCATTTTCTATTCATAAAAAAATGGAGATTATAGGTTGATTTTCAAAAATTTATAGTGCTTATTGTGGGCAAACTATGGTCCAAAGAAGGCACAGGAAGCTAGGTAATACGATTGCACCAACCTACTTATTAAACCACTTAAATGCTTTAAATTACATGCTGTAGGGTTTGTCCGAGATCACTTTCCTTGTTTTATAGGGTGCCCAGGATTTTCTATGGTTTTAATATTTTATACACTTAGGGCAATATTTATGTGTTTTGTTTTCTTCTTTTTGGTTACCTTTCCTTTAAGTACTATATTGAATCTTCATTGTTGATTTCAATTTGGTTTTTAATTTGTTTACATGTTTTTAGTACTAATGCAAAATTTCCCGATGTTTTATGCTTGGATAAATATAATAATATTAAAAAAAATATGCTTTAGGGATGCCTTAATGTTGCAAGAGATTTTATGGAACACTGCAAATTTTCACAGTCCCTGACTGACAGTGAATAATTAGCTAAAGACCTGAATTTTTTTCTTGTTCGTTAGGAACACTCTAATCTGCTTCATTTTAGCTTGAAAATACAGCTTTTTCAGGTAGCTTTGGCAGCAACACATGTTTTTTCATGAAGAGGTAATAGGCACACTTTTCACAGGCAGATATAAATAAGCCAGTGGATTGTTGTTGTTCCAGTTTTTGTTAATATAAAACTGTTCTGCTGCTAATGACCAAGAACTGATGGTCAATAATAAAACCATGCTGAATTTGAACTTTCTAAATTGCTGCTGCACTGGAACCTCAAAATAGGCCCTTCTAAGCCTGGTAGTGATATTTCAAAGGTCATGCAGTGCATTATGGTTTTAAAAAAATCTTCAAGGTGAATCTGCACAATAGTAGACATTATAAATTTTACAAGCAGTGTGCAAACAGACGTAAGATTTATTAACTAGCGTGTTTTGCTGCAGAGTATTAACAAACATCTGTGAGCTGCAACTTCCTATTTTATTGCAAATAAACACATATCTCGTTCTTCCTTCACTAATGTCTCTAAGATACTGTAAATGTGTAAACAACACATAAACTGTGTTACAGCGTGGGGGAGTAACCATCTGCTGCAGAATGTAACCTTATTCTAACACATGGTGGACAATATAGATATACACTTCCCCAAGAAATATACCACATGAATCATTTCAGTAGTAGCTGTTGCCCTTTTTATACACCAGATTTTATTTGGGGTTGGTGCATGAAAGCACAAGAGAAGTAGGAACAGGTGCACATTTGTGTCCCCAAACAGAATATATTATAACAGCCCCACAAAACGTTGCTTTATTTAAGCCAAAAAAAAGGAAATACAGGAAAACTTTACTAATGTTTAAAGCTAAACTCTAGGCAGACAAAAAGGACACAAATCAGTTCTGTAATTATAACACATCATTCAATGCATGTTTACGTAGGCAGAGTTCAATATAACCTAAATTTGACCTTGTCTTTTCAGTCCCTGTGCAAGAAGAAAGAAAAGCACTAGGGATGATTTACAGTGCCAAACAGCAGAAGAGAAACCAAGCCAGGAGTCAGAAACTACAGAATAGTTAAAAACCAGAGTTAAAGGATCAGGTGCCAGTTTGTGGTTATAAACCAAAAGCCACAAAAAGCCTTGTTTGGCACAAACAGGGATCAGGAACAAGGCTGATCTGTAAGCGGAGAACTGCAGACACAAATAAATGCAACCACGTGTGTGAACCATGCTAGATCCCTGGAAGATCTACCTCTGGTGGTGCAAGTTGCTCATCTGGCTCTATTAACCAAGGTTGCACGGCATTAGATGCCAACCTGATATTGTAGCTTGCATCCATATTTCCATTGCTGGGCAGTCAATACTGAATAATCAGTATCTTACCTTATTTTTCAATATTTGATCTTATATCAGAAAGCTGCATGAAGTCCTGAGCTCCTATTTGCTAGGTGGCCTAGAAATCTTTGGTCCAACGCATTTCGCTATTCAGGAGATTGATATATCAAACAGCTGTATACATAACAAAACCAAAAATATAAGTGTGTAATTATTTTGGCTTGCGTAAAGGAAGTGGTTAGAGCTGCAGACCACCCTGAGACACTGCATGCAGCATCTCAAATAATGCACTGCAGGTAAATGAAACCTGAAAAAACAGTGATTTTAGCTGTTCACATTCATTACATTATTACCCAGAGTTTTGGGGGGTTGACTGTGAACCACAGTGGTACTGCTTGAAAAAAACGAATATCTTTATAGGAGTGCTAGTTGCCAGACTGTCACGTTGATCTTAAAAAAAGAAAAAACAGCTGTGAAAATAACTGGTTTGAAACACCTATGAAGGTAACTGAGTGACAATTATTTGAACATCTGAGCTGTATACTTATTCTGGGTCAGTGGTTTATTGATAAGATGGAGGTTCAATGCACCAACCAGGCATGCTGGGTATTATAGACCCAGATCAGAAAAGTGCAGTAAAGGGTCAGCACTTTGCAAATTGTAAACTCTAGATTAAATTTCCAATCTGAACATTTGCTTCATTTTGACTGAAAAAAAATTAAACTACAGCACTTTGAGCAATACTATCACCACAAATCTAATGGTTTGCATGTGTATGTTCTTTTTTACACACCGAAAATTCACATTGGGAGTCATTAAAATTAAATCAGAGCAGCTCATCACCAGTTATGTGTGAACCAATTTGTGTGAATGTTCATACTTTTGACAATTTCAAATAGTAAATATACATATTTATACCATATATATGTATAAATAATATAAATATTACTTTTACTTCTGCTGATCCCATTTGTTGTTATAAAAAAAGAAAATTAGCCTGATATGGAAATGGTAATAATGACTGTTTCCGAAGAAATGATTGCTAAAATCTAAGTAGTTTTATAGATGTCCTGTAGAAGGCGCTCTGCTCACACAGATTGTTGTATGCGCATAAATATATTGATGTCTGATGACTTGTTCAAGATGCAGACACATACCATCAACTGAGTCTACAAGGTTTCCTGTAGGTTTTTTGCAGATTAAACAGGTCTCAATGAAAATACACAGGGTAAGCAAACGTTTTTCCATACTTAAATACTTACACCTATTTACCCTTTTTTGTTTTGTTTTTTGCACTATCCATGTGCATACTATTTTATGTAACAAGCATAAAATAATTTTTTGGTACAAAAGTAAGAAAAAAACATCAAGGCATAAAAAGGCATTAATTATGAATTATGCCTGTTTGTGATGGTGGTGGTGGGGGGGGTCCCGACTTAATGTGTCAGTTCGGTCTTTACAATCAAACACAGTAACTTACTCTTCACAAGAAGAGTCACCAGCCAATCTACCATACTCTGGAGATGTACTAAACTGAACCCAGTAATACCAGGTCTGAATAAATTTATCATATTTATTCCTGTTTAGGGTTAACCAGTAGTTAATTATTAGATTAAGTAGGCCTGTGCATTATAACTGTAACTTAAAAAAGTACATGTTGCAACTCCAATGACTATTCTAGACCCACCCCTAATGAAAAGGTCTGTTCAACATTATAGGCACCAATGTAGCATGCATGGGTGCTGCAGCTGTTCCCTTGCTTGTTGTGTGCCATGTTCAGACTGTGCATTATCACACACTGTTGGACATATAAATCCACTGTACTGCATTCAATACAGTTATTTTGTATTGAATGCAACGGCCGCACATACCAATGTCACCGGGAATTCCTGGGTGACTCATCAGATGCAGAGGACGTCGGCAAGAGGATGCGAGAGGACAGGGATCGCGAAGAAGGAAGCTGGCGGATCGAGTAACATAGTATTTATCATTGTTTCCCATTGTTTTAGTTACCTCGGCCTCTTTTTTTTACCCGGAGTCACACTCGGGGTTACCGCTGGGTAGGTTAAAAGAGTAAATATTTCAGCTTAAGTTTTTGAAATCTGATAAACTAAATTTCATAGGACAACAAGATATAAATAAAACCCCAGCAACAAATAAAATACCAAAATCAGCTTTTGCTACACTATTCACCTTCACTCCAAGGAGTCTCTCACCAACCCCCCCCCCCCCCCCCCAACACCAATGCTTCCCCTTCTTTCACCTTTTTCCCACCAAAATTCCACCCCCCTAATATTTTCTTCTGCTGCTAAATGTTCTCAAGATGATAGACAGCTAAATTCAACCCAGTCTCTTTAAGTTCAGGGTATGTTGGACCATCCACAGCCTTTGAGTTGACAACAAAAGGGAGATCAGAACAGCAATGGGCTTATCCTACTACCTGCCCACATGAATCTTATCAGAGAATGAGATCATTGGCTTCTTGTACTGTTTTTCCTTCTACACTTCAACTGTGCTGTACAGATACTGAAGAAGGCTGATACCAAGTTTTTCAGATTTAGGTTCTTACTTTGCTTACAATAAAAAAAATGACATTTCATGATGTATTATTAATTAAAGAGCTGCATTAATTTGTGTTTTTTCACCTAGAGCTGTAATTTTTTAAATGTACAAACTTGATGCAGCTAACTGCAATAGATACATACAAATGGCTACATTGTAGTTAGCTGCTCCTATGAAATAAAGAATTACACATATTTACAACTTTTTCATTTCAGACACTTTAAAAATTGGTATTATTAATAAGCTAAAAACATTCTTTTTTAGTTCATTTAATTTGCATATTTCATTTTATTCAGACTTGTTCTCATTTTAAATGTTATAATGTATTAGCTTTAATTCACAAATAGGAGGATAACAATCTTTATTTCAGTCATATGAAATTGAGTTTTATATGTCATTGGACTAGGCTGAAACAGCTATCACATTTTTAAAATACTTTTCCTGTTGTGCTGGCTTTGGAAATAAAGATCGGCAAATATCCCTTGTGAGATGATGTTCCAGCACAATAACAACTTGTTGTTATTTTCTATAAATGGAGCTATAAAAAGATAGCAGAAATTGAGATAAGAAAACTGAATAGCGGAAGGTATATCAACAATTGCTTCTATTAGTATAAACAAGTAATAATATTGCTCAATACAGATCTTAAGATAACATTTGGGTCCCATATTACCAGAGAATCCAATTTATATACTTACAATCCCCCATTCCCTGGAATAAATCACCAGCTAGTGTGATAATCTTTTTAAAGGAACAAATGTTCTATTTAAAATGGAATTGTATGCAATCATAATCGGAAGACAATGCAGATCTATTCTTCTCAGGTAAATACATTTTTTTGTGGGTTTCATTGTATTTTTTTAAACTATTTTTTAAGGATCCAATAGATTCGCAATTCTGGGATTCCGGGATTAAAGTAAATTAATAAATATTGGAGGGGTCAGCAGAATTATTAAATGACACATGAAAGCGTAATTAGTTAATGATAAAAGCTGTGCGCCCCTGTCCAAATGATGACTGATTTATTGTTTATTTGTCAAGACGATGATATAAAAAAAAACTTCCTCTGTCCCAGATCTTGGTTTCAGGTGTGGCAATCTGTCCCATCAAGCTGTTGTTTTTGCCGAAGTCTGATTGGTCTTGTCATCGCCTTCCTCTAATGTGTAAACACAATATAATGTAGGAGCAGAGGACAGTAGTCTAGCAATATATATGGTGAGGAGTGCCTGGTTACATTGTGGGTCCTACAGATGAGGACTGAAGCACCAGCTGTTATGGAGTTTTTTTTTTGTTTTGTTTTGTTTTTTTGGACAAAACAAGCATTAGGTTTAAATAAACTCAAGAACTGATTTTGTTCTTGAGTTTAATTAAACATATTGCAATTAAACTTGATGCAGCTTACCAGTCCTTAGATTTGGTGGATGCATTTGTTTTGTTTTTTTAGTATAGAAAATAGCTGCTGATCTGGGCAGAAATTCACTGTCCTTGGCCCTTGTGAGCTAAACTTGAAGCAAAAAACATGATCATTATTTTGTTAACTATCTCTATCCTGCTACTCTGTCAGCCATTGTCAACCAGGGATTTCCAGAGGTTCCATGTGCTATGGCTGATTGACCTATGACAGCATGACACCATGACACAATGATCTGACCACCAATTTTGACCACTACTGTTAAGGGGAATTAGTGCCACTGACGACCAAAGAATTTACATTAGCAAAGGTAACCTAAGTATCGCTCTTGAAAAAAAAAGTTGACAAAGGCTGCTCTATGTATTGGAGATGAAGGGAGGACGACAAGATTGAAATAAAGCCCGGGCACCAAGCACAGCTTTTTCAAAAGATAGTGTACAGTGAATGAGTGTAGAAACCCAGGGACAGGAAGTTTGTTAACTGATGGATTACCAGATAAAATATGAAGAAAAAAATCATCACCATTTAAAGAGTGGTAAGTTGCAATATTACGATTTTGTTGGTGGGTCCTGTACACGAAAAAGGAGGATATATAGACAAAATACTTCTCCAAAGAGAAACTAGATGGATTATTAACCTTCAAGCCACTACAAAACCAGGCCTTAATGACTTCCTAAGTTACAAACCCTTTCTTTAATTATCAATTACTAATAAGATTCTAAAGCAGAACACAACTTTTTCTCCTTCCTACTATTGATATCAATAACCTTTTTGCATTCATACCATTCCATGTATATGGTTATACTGTATTTTGATTGTACATATACCTTCAAAATATATATTCATCACTTTAGTGCTAACTTTATATAGTTTATACATAAGAATGCATTGATATTTTTGAAATAATTTTTTGCTTACTAGCATACGTTTATCCCAAAGTCAATATTAATATCTCAAATATACATGATGTATGAACTAGTTATACTGTTTAAAACCCAAAATGTTTTTGCTGTCACAGCTAAGCAGCAGCGAAGGCTGTACATACTAAAAAAATAAATAGTTTTTACTGTTGATTTTTCTATTAAACATAAATTATAATATGATACATTATGATTGTATGAACTAGCACTTTAATAGCCTAAAATATATGGTTTTGTAACAACTAAGTAATATGGTACATGTATGCAGAAAAAGCACTGGTCTCAGTACCTACATTGTTTACATTGCATATAAGTGCTAAAATTTTCTGCCTATTGCACTTTCATATCTGATAAACCCCCTTTTTCTAATCATCTTCGAGTCCCCTATGCCCTTGCTGTGACTTGCGGGGTACCCGGCGCCTCAGGTGCCAAGGCCAATGCACAGAGTGTGTGTTCTCTTCAATACACTCCGTGCACGGATATCTCTCCTCTGTGCGTACCCACCTCTCTGTCTGGGAGAGATGCTTGTCTCCCGCAGGGCAGAGATGGAGTCCCTGCAACATCATAGGGAACTGCCATCTTTGATTGGCTGGGCAGAAGGCACGCCCCCTCCTCTGGGGGAGTGCACGCCATCCCAGCTGACAATCAAACAGGAAGTTACATCTATATTAAGAGGGCTCCAAACACCAACAGCCCTCTGGTTGCATGAATTCACTATAAGTCCTGAATACAAACAGCCCCCCCTGGCTGCACAGATTTACCATTTGACCTCAAACATCATCAGCCCTCCTGGCTGTATAAACTGGCTGTCATAGACATCTATATACTTTCTGCTTCCTCTGGAAAAATAAATCCTTTTGGGAGAGCAGCCAAATACCTACCTGGTAAGCAGGCGGATATCAATTGAGATTCTGTGTTCAGCCTTAAGCAATATTCTGAACTTTTTACCATGTTTTATCTATTTTTAGATGAGGTTCTTATTACCTTAATATAAACCCCTATCCATCGTATTCAAAATGTAAGATCACATATATCAATATCACTATTCGATCGAATCCACAAAGAAAAGAGATTTTTTCTCGTGGACTTGAACATATCTAATCGGTAGGTACCCCAAATAATATTCAAATATATTTCTATTCAATTCCTTACCTTGATAGACAACCTAATTACTGACCATGTATTATGCAGCACATTATTTTTATTAGCATGCAGCTTGAATACTGCTTCTACTACTCCCTTACCTAGACTGCAGTTCAACTAAATGTAAGTAATACCATCACTTTATTCCTTGGAATATTATTGGCTAAACCAAATCTATATTAGCATTGTTTAATTAAAACATCAGATATGAAAGCTTGAAATAGTGAAGTGGATTGTCTAACATAAGTCCTATCTAAACAGGTCGTCGATTTTTGTCGTCACCTATTTCACAGTTAGTCCCAATATGGTAGCTATCATTAGAAAAAACTAACATAATTTTGTACTAAAATGTCAATATTATTTTTCTTTCCAGTCCTCAATGTTTGTTACATATGTATAATATATTCAATCTAGTAACATGTAAACTATGATCAGGTGTCAAATATCTTTACAAATAATGCAATAGATTTTAAACATTACTGTATGATATTGCAAATTTTGATGCTTTATATTTTGTATCTGTACAACATAGAAATCATACAACCTCTGAAACCACATACCCCTGAGGAAGCCCATAATTGGCGAAACGCGTCGGGCATTGTGTGACTACAACAGGTCTTTTTTTTTCAAAAATATATTGTATGATGTTTAGGAAAATTATGTCTAGGAAAAAATATCCAAACCCTGTGACAGTAACAGGTAATTGGATATATGGTGAAACAATTACATTGTATCACTGTTGGATGTATTAACTACAAAATACGCAGTTGACTTTTTGCACAAAAACTCTGAGCCTTAAACCTCTTTCTTTCCTCTATATCTACACAATACTTCCTCATATTACATTTTTGGTTGTGTGTTGATGTGTTTAAACTTTAAATTAGCTAGTGGGCATAAACCAATGACTGCCCAAACATTACAAAAAAAACATGAGTTTTCACTTATTTTCTTATAAAGTATATAGAGAGCTGTAAGTAAAATTATTGGAAGCAAAGCTGTATAGATAAATAAATGAAATTCACATATTAGTATTGAGTATGCAAAAACTGTAAAGCATGTATCTGCCACTAAAGCTATTATCCAAAATAAAGCTGCACCAGCAAAGAAAAGCCATTCCAATACTTGCTCATGCAGTAAAAAGAAAGCACTCACTAAGGACTCAACAAAAACCAGAAGTGTTATTTCCTGGTCCCCTGTGGTGTGTGATCACTGTGTCCTGTTGATGTTGTGATTGTCTTGCACTTTGCAATGTTTTAAAATTAAATCTTGCTGTACTGATTTTATATAATAATATATATTAAAAGAACTTATAGTATACAATGTTATTTTTTCTTCAATAAAGAGTATCACTTCAAAATCAAGATGTGACAGAGCAGTGAGCCCTTCTAGTGTTTAAGGGACCATTGTGTGATGTGATGGAATGTTTAATATATTTGGCACATTTTTATATATGAGGAATTTCACATTTTCAAGACCATTGCAAAAACTGTCTACGGAAAGACATACTACTAAACAGATGAAAATTTGATTTAGGGTGTACACACAGTTTATGTGGACCAGGTTATAAATTACCCCCTGTGCATTGTCCTCTAGGTAACATAATTAAGTAAAAATAACATAATAAAAAGGTTGAAAGAGGCCATATATACAGGTGCTAACATTTTTCTGTCACACTCAGCTTCTCAAGTTTTTTTATATGTCCCTCCTTTCATATGTCCCTCCTTTCACCACACCTTGTCTTGCAAGTGATACTTAATAATTAGACAATAGAGGATCAGGCTAATTAGAAACTTGGGATATATATTCCACAAAGTTTTATAGACTTGAAAACTTTGTGCTGACTATATTTTTTTCCATTGCACATCCAGGTAGAAAAGAATAAAGCCCTTCATGCTAACTAAGTCAAAAATTAAATTGTGAGCAGGCAGGTTCTTTATTGCAGAACAAGCAAGTTATATCTCTTCTGCAAAAACACAAAATTACCTGCCACAATTATTTAACTTAACTAATTTCCATCTACTGGTGGCCAATTATAATGTAAAAGAGATCAGGGGGAGAGGAAAAAAATGACCCATCATAACCAACTCAAAAGTACAAAATAATTTAACCTGTAAAAAGAGGGAAAATGTTATGCAGGCTGAACTGTTTTAGAGTTTTACCTTTTAAATAAATGTTATTGGCATTTCCAATATATACTGTTTTGAATGTAAGCAACAGTGGCTGCATTTTGTGTCTTTTTTTTTTTTAATCTTTCAAATGAACCAAAGAAAACAAAAAAAATCAGTGACCAGGTGATGATTGTAAGCAAAACCCGCTCCCTGCCAGCATCCTGCAGAGAAGGATGAAGAATCAGACCTCTGCAAAGGGACCACTGGTACATTTGGTATACATCACACTTGCATGGGACAGGTATTTGGGCTGGGGCTGCTTTTTCACAAAAATGAACAGTAAGACTTTGAACACCGTTTTGATGGACCTAAAATTTGTTTAGCTGGTGCAAAGTTCATCTAGACTGACTTAATACCTAAAAAAACAATTGTATCTTTACAAGTATACAACTTCAGTACAAGTTGTATTTTACAACCTTCCCCAACCTTCTTGGGTAAGCTCACATAATTCTTCATAATTACATTGGATGTACGTTCACACTACACAACCTGGTTGAGCCCATGTTCCCTGCCAGTTACAGGTATCCTTGTCTCCACAACTAGTAACACAATGTCACTGAAGAAAGCTGAGGAGCTAGTCCGTTTGAGAGAAAATGTGCCTATGGGATCTCCTGCTGACCATTAGCCTCTTTTTAGCCTGTTTAAACAAACCAGAAATGGTATTTACAATTAATAGTTTTAGTAACATTTAATCACACCAACATTCTTTGCTGTTTTCTGTAGCCTTGCTGTGATGAAACACTCCTAAAATGCTGTTTTGCTAATCTGCTGAAGTATTTTAAATAGATATGAAAATGAAAAAGGATATCCTCAAGACTATCTGCAGTTCATTATAACGAAGTTCAAAGGACAATAGTTACAAAATTGAAACAAATTTTACCTCAACACATTAAAATATGCAAAGTTTTTTTCTAGTGGCCACTCAATGTAACTATTGCTATAATTACTTATTTGAATGAACTCTCTCTCTAATATAAATAAACATGGAAAACACCAATAGGAAGAAGTTGGCATCAGTGAGGGAGCTGGAGCAGTAGTGATTTAAGTGTTGCAACTGTCAACTTTGAGAGTGCCAACAGGAGTGCATTCGGTCCCGGCAACCACAGGGGAAACCTCTTATTTTTGACAGTTGAGGGGAGTGATCAGGCAGGTAAGCATATAAGCCCTGCCTGATCACAGATTTTCAAAGTGGAAGTTCTGCTTTAAGGCTTTTAGTAAATCTATCCTATCCTAACATCTACCTCAAGATAGAAGTAAAACCGGCTGTAATTACAATTGTAATCCCTTGTGGAGAATTATGTCATAAGCACTAGTAGTGCACTCTGCCAAAGAGTTCAGCTCATCAGTCTGCTGCTTCTCTTTTCACTGTCCAGTTTGGCAGGAAAAGATACAGATGAGTAAATCTAAGAACCGAAAAAATAGAATTGCCAAATCTTTTGGCTGGTAAAAGTGTGTACTTGGCTGTTTGCCTCAAGTTCAGCTTTGTCACCTGTGTCACCTCAACAATACAATTGTTTGTTAATGAAGAATGCATTTCTTTAATTTTAATATATGTGTATCAGGAGTGTGTTTCCAAATATTTTGATTTGCTTTACTTCTAGCCAACATTTTACTTTCCATCTTATGTACTTTACTCAAATTGTAGTATTTTCAGAAAGGAAGGAGATTCTGTCATGATATGACTGTTTGGTAAATTACACATCATTGTCTAAAGTTTTAAATGTCACATTGGTTTACCACTGTGAATGACTTTCAATATATATTATGTATATTAAAAAAGTATGCAATGTGTACTTAGGATTCCATTTTTTTAGAAGTAATAGTACTAACTATTCTTGCCCAAATTGAGATAGGCATAAAATTTGATTCAGCTGTTGGCTGAACCTTTTTTTTTAGTTTTGTTTTTTACTGTTCTATAAGATTGGGTAAAGTCTCTTGCCAATTTGCCAGATCAGTTCACAATCTCATATCCATAGTCCTCCCCCTCCACCTCCAGGCACTGATAGGAATCTACTGTCCTAGTAAATGATGAACTGGATAGGTTTAAACGTGTTGTAATTGCTACTGTTCCCCCTGCTAAGCTGGCACCAGCAATGTCCTTCTTTTTTTCCTTCCTGCTCCTCCCATGTCCTCCATTGTCTAACGTTGCTATCTATGTTGAAGATTGTAAAACAATCTACTATTTGTTGTAAATTCCTATACTGAACACACAAAAGCATACTAGTTGATGGAGAGCTTTGCATTTTTACCATATAGCCTGAGGGTGGTGTGATTGGTCTGCATTGTCTATGGGCATCCCAGCGTAGAATACATTCCAAATGGCTTTCACTAATATTTTTTACCAGTCATGTAATCACTCTTTTATTAAAATCTCGATATAGAAAAAGGACAATATTGCACATGTATGTGTTTAGCAGAAACCTCCATTGCTAGCTTTATCATGGGGTAGCAATTACAGATAGTGCTTGCTTTAAAGAAAAAGTGATGAATATTTGTTAAGGTTCAAAGGCATCTATAAGTGATTTATTCACTTTCTGTTTAAGAATCTTAACTTACCAAAATTCACAAGGCTTCTATGATTTAAATATAATTAAACAAGTAAAATGGTCTTGGAGTTTACCAGCACATACAAATTTAATTAGTTAATGTTTAATGTATTCCTAATACCTTAAAGACCATAGGCATAATATTCTTTACTTCAAAGAACTATAAAGTTACAAAAAGATGTAATATATTACAGATCTCCCTGGTAGACTCACAGAATAGATTTGTAGACTCACAATAGACTCACAGAACTCTTTAGATTTAGTGGTTGCATTAGTAATCTTTTTTCAACAAGTACAGAAAATACCTGTGTCCAACAATTTTACTTCCTTTCACACAATTATATTTTGGGTTTCCATTTCTGTAAGTCTACCAGGGAGATCTTCCCTCAATTCTTGTTTTCCTGACAACTGTTTAAGAAATTAAGGTTATGAGTGTCTCTAGGCCAGGAAGTCATACACAGCAATAAAACATTGTCATGTATAAATTGTAACTTACAAGTCTATGGATGCAGTTGCAATGGAATTCTGTTCCAAAGACTTATCACCCTGGGTATGTTGCCCAAAACACCATTTAAAAATAAAACAAATCCTGGAAAAAAACCCAGGACATCCTACATTTAAAGCCTTGTGCAGAAGTTAGATTTTCTTTGTTCAAGAAGAACATTCACGAATGAAGTTAAAATGTAGCATCAGTGCAGTTCTACAATGTTGGTTCACTAAATAACCAACTGCTAATACCAGCTATTGTTTTACCAATGAGAAGAAAACAGTGGTACACATCCCACTCATCCTCCCCTCTCCACAGAATTAAACAGGCTCTTGGAAGTAATAATTACTTCATAAAACTGTCAAAAAAAAACATTACCAATCATTTCAAGCAACAGTTATTGAAGATCTATATGGGCTTAGAGTGGAACTAAACCCGTTTTATACACATTTTTTTCTTCCTTGATTTATTCTTCCGCCATCTTGATTGGCTGGGCCAGGATGACGTAACTCCCGCACACACACATAGGAGTTTATTCAGTCCCCGCAGCCGCAGGGAAAGCTGGGATGTGGCAGGTATCCAAGCAATCAATGCTGAGCTATGCAAATTTTCATAGGAGAGGTGCTAAGCAGGCAAGTAAGAATGCTTTTTGCAGAAGGAACCCTTTCTGTAATAATACCCTGCCTGATCAAAATTTTTTAAAAGTGGAACTTTAGTTCTGCTTTAAAGACTGAAGTGCTGTAATATATTACACTTTTGGTATGGAGTTTAGATACATTACGTTGGCTTCTAAAAATGCTAGAAAAAGCTGGTTTAAAGATCTGTTGTACATTTTTTTTCTGAGGACATAAATTCGTTTATCAGTTTATGTGTTTTTTCAAACCAAGTGGTATTTGCTATAACCCAATAAACTGATTTTTAGAGTCTGGCACAAAACATACAAAGTCCCTGATCTTAAAACAAACATACCACCCCACCCACACACACTGATATGTCTTATGTCTAAGAGATGCAAATTTTTGTACATTCATTTCCACATGCCATTAACAAACGTGTCAGACATACATTCCTGGTTCTGCATTCTAATGTGACTGACACTGTTAGTATTTGTCTACATGCCTTTTTATTTTAATAGTTGCAGTCTAGTTTTTACAGAACTGTCTTGTAGAGTAGACATTCATAGTTCATTGTCCCTTCGTTGGCTGCAAATAGTGCATGAAGAGATAAAGAAAATAAAATTGCTGTCAGAAAATTTTTACTGATGAATTGACCACAATTTCCCCAGGACAATAGTTGTCTTTACTGTGTTAGACCTCCTAGGCAGCAAAGGGGGGGGGGGGGGGGGGTTCAAAGAGGGAACTGTTTTGCTTTCCATCTTTTCAGTTCAGTTGGAGTACATGTAGTTTAACCAATGGTTGGTACCAGAACACAGCGCATAGGGTGTCCTTTAATGACATTCTTACAAAAAAAGCAATCCAACATTTTCTAACTTATGGGGTACTGCCTTGCAAAACACAAAATCAAATCCACTGTTTCAGCAGTGTTTTTGTTTTTTTTGCAGCTGCCTTTAGTAAACCCCTTGAAATGCTGTTAGGTAGTCTGGCTAAAATTAAAGCCTCATAAATGCCATCTGTTCAATTTGTCC
Organism: Pyxicephalus adspersus; assembly: GCF_032062135.1. Taxonomy (NCBI): domain Eukaryota; kingdom Metazoa; phylum Chordata; class Amphibia; order Anura; family Pyxicephalidae; genus Pyxicephalus; species Pyxicephalus adspersus. Next base: position 56,868,245 of record NC_092860.1, read on the forward strand.
ATTTAGCATTATACCCATTTAGACACTGCACTAAATACCTTAGGCATTTAGTTACACAAGATGAAGCAAGACTGAACCTGAATTAAGTATAGCCATACAGCAATGAGCAAATCAAGGACAGTTAGTGACCTTTCTGGGACTAGTGAGGTTTTACTGGCAGTTTATGGGTTGATTTGTATAATGTAGACAACTATAATGTTCATTGTGGCTACTGAAATCATTACAGACCAATTTCAACTAACTTATGGTAAAATTAAAGGTAGGAAAAATCAGATAAATTCCACTTTCTACTATTCTTCCGTATTTTGCTATCAGTTATAGCCTGAAGGGATGAACGTGGTTGGACTTTTGGCTAGCTCTTTAGGCAAAAGGGAGCCGACCTTACAGAAAGTATATGGCTCATACTCAAGCCTTTAACCTTCAAACTACGACTGCAGCTGACCAGAATGGGGAACCTTTAAGTGTCAATGAAGCTGGCAATATTCGTTAGCCTATATGGTATCAAATCAAAAAAGCAGACCAGAATGTAGTAGTGATCAGAACTACGAGATATTTCAGAAACAATTCATTTACATTTGCTAGAATCAATTTAATAAACATAGTTCCTAAATCTGAACTCTAGCCTTACCTAATCTTACCCAAATCAACTCAGTGGGGGTTCAGTGCAGGTCCTCATGTGCAGCATAATTGTGACATCACCAAATCTCAGAGGTAGAAGTGTCCTAAATGATCTCACAATGAAAAAAAATATCTATCAGGCTACTGGCAAAAGAAAGTCCAGGCACTCTTACAAGGAATTGCACTGCTATTTTTCAGGAATATGAAATATAAGTAAATCATGAATATCATTTTTTAGGGTAATTTTTGTGTACAATTTACATTTCTAAGTGTTCACAGCCACTTAAAAAAGTTTTTAAATGTGTGATAATGTGTGTAATTTGTTTGTAGAAACTAACACTAAAAATATGAACATGGACATCTGGGTTTTAGGGGGTTAAAAGAACAGAACAACAGTAATGTATACGTTTCAGGGAGACTGGCTCAATTAAAACATCAGTCAAAGCTGGCTGGTAGAGGAAAAGTCACTGTAATGAGTCACTGCTCTGACTCATTCACTTCTATGTGAAATTTTCAGCTTTAGTTATTCAGTTAGCTCAAGTGCAAATGTGCGAAAATAAGACTAAAGTCTTGGCTTGAAAGAAACATAATTCATATTGGTAAGCAATATATATATATATTTTATTTAACCAACAAAAGATATATTTTCTGTGATCTCTGACCATTTAGGGTAATTTAGGACTTGAGGTTGACTGCAGGATCAATGCTACCATAGGCTTGACTGTATTCTGGATGAAGAAATGCACTCAACCCTCAACAAAGTGATTGTCAAACAACATTGTAGTTGAATAGAGGTGCCTGAAAGCAGCTTAGTTTCTGAATTTAAGGGAGCTTAGGAAGATATTCCTTTAATTATTGCCTGAAGGAAAGGGAGTTATAGGAATACTTATCTTTCATTTTGCACCCAAACAAGTATTCTATTGAAAGATTTTCTATATATTTTTGTCCTGGTAACATCATTGTATACTTGTGTCCCTGCCCTGATGCTAGGGTGTAAGCTTTTTTGGACCAGGGAGAGAATACTTCCACCTTGGTAAGTAGAAGACTTTCCTGCATAGCTCTCCCCTGGCTATGTGTCAGAATCATCCATTTGACATTAGTTTTTCCACACATTTAATAGGCACCAAAATATTACACATACGTTTGCATAGTACACAGAACCATTACAGTCCCTTTATGTCATTTACAATCTAACCTGTCATAAAAGGCTCCTAAGCCATTCTATAGCCACTTTCACCATAAACAACATCATCAAACAGTATTTATTTAGAGGATCTCATGCAACCATGAGGAGAACTTACCTATTTTTTTTAATTCCGCAACGTTAAACTAGTTTTAAGCCCAATCACTAAAATCTCAAAGAAGCCAAAGTGACCCCAGTATTCAAAGCAATAGTGTTTACAATTAAAGCAAACTTCTGACCTGCATGTCTGTCTCCCTCAGATGCCAGCTCTGCATCACCACTCTGTTTCATTATTATTAATCACTCCCCCAGAGCCAGATAATCCTTCACACCTTCTTAGCCAAATGTAAACAAGAAAAATTGAAGAATTTACTGTGCTGTCTGCAGGAGCTATCAACTATTGCAAAGCAGACAGATTTTGAAGTCATTATATAGTTAAGTCTTCATTTGTTAAGGTTTGGCTGTTTGCCAATGGAGTGACTGACAGTCTATTTAATTACATGGAAAGGTAAGTTCAGCATGGACTTTATCTAAAAGTAAAATAATCTGCTATATTGGACAACAATATATGTTTACAAATCTATTACACAAGACAGCAGACACATACTTTCTATTTAAAAGGGACAAGCTGAGTTCAGGTAAACTTTAGTGCTGAAGTTTAATTTGTTGCCTCTTGGTCCTCCTTTCCACCTTAATCAAAATTCTAAGGAAACTACCCAAACAAATCTTTTTTTACATACCTGGTTTTAGATCCTGCAGCCAGGCCATACAGGTAGCTCAAGGCTTGTGGAAAAGGCTGGCAGGGTGCTATACATTTTGTATGCTGCCACCTGAGCAAAAGAAACTGTGGTAGCATGCATAAGCGATGCTGAGACTTCATTTAGGGAAACTGATATCAATTGAATGAAAAGGGCCAAACACAGTAAGGATAAGAAGGGAAGGGCTTTAAGTGGAACTAAATTCGCAATACTTACCTGTCTCTGTTCCCAGTTAGGGACAGCCATCTTCCTTCTTGTCTTCCTAGTTGCGATCTTCATCCATTTTGATTTGCCAGGATGACATAACTCCTGCAAACTGTTCATTCAGTCCTGGCTAGCACAGGAGAAGCCATGATTGCCAGTTATCATGATAACATGTGCTGAGCTGGGCATGCACAGGTTCGCATTTTTAACAGTTCCACAAAACAATCTGGTAGATAAAAATGCTTATTGCAGAAAAAACGTCATCTGTAGTTCCACTATAATGATTCTGTTTAAACCAGGATATGTGGTGGTCTTTACCTGTCTTGCTACAACTTAAATGTGCAGTAAAACGTGTGCAAGACTGAGGGCAAGCATAAAGTTCAGATTTAAGCCACTGCAATATGGAAAGGATATAAAACCTTTCAGAGACAGATGGACTTTGACTTTACTGGAATTGTTAATATCACAAAAATGTTGTGGGGGCATTGTTTCAAGCCTGTAAAATTGAACACTCCCATTAAATGGTAGCTCAGGGAATGTGCAACAATAATAATCTTCTGTTCCATCTGGCTAAGCATGTAATTGTTTTTAATGCTGATAATGAAGCACATAGATGGCTGTCTAACAAGGTTTAAATATATAATCTGCTGCAGATGCAGTTACCTAGACTTTACATAGAAAAATCATAACAGTCCTGTTTACAACATCTTTCAGAGAAAGAATAAACTCTTTTTATACCTACTATTCTGCTTAACATATTAAAAAAACATTAGGAGAAGACTCAGTTACTTTTTATTATGACAATCAAGTAGCAGTAAGGGTATTTTATAAATTCTAAATATTTTCTTTGGTCTGGTCAATAAAGTGTAAGGAGCTCACAAACGTTAACCTACAGGTGTCCTTATTTTGTTTTTATTTTATATTACTTGGGTTATAATTGGGTTACTGGACTATTACAGAGCAGACACTGCTGGCTAACAATACAGTATAATGGGCTTGGCCCAATTACTAAAGTGGAATTGAACTTAAATGATGCAGATCTACTGAATTATAGGGTACATTTAGAAATGTTCATTTTGCCTAAGCAGTAACCTTAAAATGTACCTTTAGTATTTAAATCCTTTTGAAACATAACATGCACCTTCTAATATATGTGGGAGCCTAGACACTCCTCTGCCTATAGCCTCAAAGCTGTATGTCTAAAATGTAAGATCTAAGCCACTGCTGCTTCTGACAGCTAGTCTCAAAAGATGGTAAGATTTTGGTCACCATTGTGTTGCTCTTTGTTTTCCTTGCTGGGGACTCTCCCATGAGGAAAAAAACCTCTACATTTACCAAGATGCATACCTCCACAAAGAGACACTGAACAAGGCACTTGTAATTGGGAAAGATCAGAAGTGGGGAGACCACATTCAATCCTGGTAACTAGTCCTGCATGTGCAGATGTCAGAGTTTAATTCATGTTTATTTTATTTATTGTAGTAAAATGTTAGAACTCCTGCTTTTTTTTTTTTTTTTTTTTTTATTGCTGTGCCCTCATTGGGACATTAGCTATCACGGTGATCAATGTCACGCAGAAAGAAGGTAAGGGGAAATTTTCCAGTTGGGACTTCCCAGCATTTAAAGGACAGGAAGTAAAATCTTCTGGGATGCAGAAAGGCAAAATTTAGAAGGGTTTTAACGCTTCCCTACTTGCCCAAATCTTAAGTACCACAATTATAGGTCCAATGGGAATTAAACTAGGGAATTTACACAGGAATTGGAACAGAATTGGACATACACTGACTCATCATATCCCACTCCTGGAACTCAACAAGCTTAGAAGCCTCACTACCACATATATTACAGGACTAGCTCTCATGGACTTCAGTTTTCCACATTGTTTTTTTGTACTCATATGGTTCACAATTATCTGCTAAACTGTATTATTCACCCTGCACTATCTTTGCTGGCTCTATTCCCTCTCCTCCCCATTCTGATAACTCATTGTCTATCTGCTCCTTCACTCTCCTGCTTTCTCTGTCTGTGCTCCTGTACCTTTTTTCTCTACTGCTACTTTCTGGTGAGATCTCACCCAACCCTGCCCCCCCCCCACCCCAGAGGCTGTCTCTTCCCTACACTTTCAGAAAGATATTCCTCTCTCCTAACCTCATCCCCATTCACCCTACCCATACGTTCTCACCCCCTTTCTCTGGCAGTCTATGGAATGCCAGATCTGTTGGCAATAAAGTAACTTCCATACACAACCTTCTCCTTTCTAAATTTCTGAACTTCCTGGCTCTCACTGAAACTTGGCTTTCCTCCTCTGACTCTGTTGCTGCTCTCTCCTATGGAGGCCTGCACTTTACACATACCCCTCATAGTTCTCCCCAGAGGTTTTTAGCCGGTTGCTCCGCCCAGCTGATTTGAATACCCCGCCCAGCTCTCGGCAGCTCTCATCCTCGGATGCACAGATCTCAGGCTGCTCTGTGTCATCCGTTCAGAGGATTGCTGCCGATGAGAGGTGAGCACACAGTTCAGCCTTCATGTGAAGGAGACACAGGCAGCCCCGCCCCCATTTCATAGCACGAGCTCGGATTTCTTGCCTGTGAAATGTATCCAGTGTGTATAAAGTCTGCATGTCATTCTGCATCCTCATAGCTCTCTGTGTACAAACCTCCATATCTCCTAAACTGTATGTCACAATGACCTGTAATTTTCAGGGTGTACAGGGGACCATCATAGATACTAGTTATTATGAGTCCTAAATTGAAAGTGCAAATTGGGGACCCCGGGGGCCACTAACATAGCAAGGAGCATTGGGGTGGGGCCTCTAAATATATACCTACCTGTCACAAATCTATACCTATGAAACTACTGTCTGCTTCTCTTCTTTGGCCCAGCACTTACCACCCGTTACCAATCCTAGGGGCCTAGCACTTATGGCCCATTACCAATCCTAGGTGCCCAGCACTTATGGCCTGTGTACATAGACTATGGATATTGGATATACTAACGGGGCAGGCATTACAAAGTTGTAACAAATAATTGGAAGAAGGTAGAACACTGAAACAATAAGAGGTTACTGGATACCCATGGCATAAACAACTGGGAGCACTAAATTTGCCGTGCTTTGCCACACACCCTTTTTTACCACCCGGCTACAGCTTCCTACCACCCGGCTGAAAAAAATTTCTGGGGAGAACACTGTCCCTAGACCTGGCAACAGAGTAGGGGGTGATGTAGGTCTCATTCTCTCACCCAACTGTATAACAGAGTCCTTCCTACACCACCCTCTCTAATTTTCACCTCTTTTGAAGTCCACTCATATCCTCCATTGCCTTACAGTACCATCTGTATGCTGATGACACTCAAATCTATCTGTCCACCCCTGACTTGTCTCCTTCAGTCCTGGACAAGGTCTCATGCTGCCTGTCAGCCATCTCATCATGGATGTCTGGCTGATTACTGAAACTCAACCTGGATAAAATAGAACTCATCATCTTCTCCCCTTCAAATTCCAAATCTCCGCCTGACATATTTCCAACTGTTAAAAACACTGTTATTCGTCCCTCCCCTCAAGCACGTTGTCTTGGCGTCACCTTTGACTCTGGCCTCTCTTTTACCGCCCATATTCAGAACATTTCCAGGTCCTGCCACTTTCACCTACGCAACATCGCCAAAATCCACCCTTACCTGTCCCCAGAGACCACTAAACTACTATAACATCTTCCTCCCTGGTATTCCACTAACCTGACTCTCTCCTCTCCAATCTATTATGAACGCTGCAGCCAGACTCATTCATCCTTCCCACTGCTCCTCTTCTGCTGCATCTCTGCAGTTCCCTATACTGGCTACCATTTCACCTTGGAATCATATTCAAGCTCCTGTGCTTTGCCTTTAAATCTAACCACAGATCTTGTCCCACTTACATTTCTGACCTGTTAAAAAAAAATACACTCCCAGCCACTCTCTCTGCTCCTCCAATGACCCACAACTGACTAACCTCATCACACGCACAGCTACAAGGCTTTTCAAGAGCTATCCAAATTCTCTGGAATGGTCTTCCTCGTCCTATTCCACTTGCTCCTACTTTCTGCTCTTTTAAAAGAACACTCAAAACTAATTTTTTCAAACTTGCCTACTCATCTTCTTCTGTCTTTTGAAACCATCACTACTACCACTACATATCTCCCCTCCTATTGTGTACTAATTCCCCCACCTACTAGATTGTAATCTCTTTGGGGCAGGGTCCTCTCCTCCTGTGTAACTGTCTGTATTCGTCTGTCATTTGCAACCCCTATTTAATGAACAGCGCTGCGTAATATAGGCAAGTACGTTATTGCAAAAAGGACAGATGATGTCCCATCTGCAATAAAATAACCTTACCTGCGTGATTGAAATCCCATACAGCTGTATGGGAAGCCGTCTAGCCCTGGTGATCAGACAGGTAAGAATGCTAATTGCAGAAGAGATACTGCCTGTCCCTTTTTGGAATAAAACCTTGACTGATCCCAAATTTTTAACCTTTTCACACAAAAATACGGTGCAATTCAGCACGTCTTTCACACATTGCAGTGTGCTGTGCTTGGCAGCCCAATCAATTAATTGGCTGTAATGCAATTCAATGCATCTAAAATTAGCCCTGCAGCATTTTTTTTGTGCACTGTGTATTGTGGTGCTCTGTAAAGCAGCTGTTTTGCTGACATGCATTGGGGTGTTATTCAAAATAAAAGGAAAAATGCAGGGTAGTGTGAAGAACCTCTTAACCCTTAGATCAAAAACGAAAATAAACTGACTTTAAAGAAGGATATCTAGCATAACCACACAAGGCCATCTGCAGAGCTGAAGGGTAAATATAACCATAACTTTTTTATTTTTTGATAAAGTAGGTAAGTGTAGAGCTTCTGTCTGGTTTTCATTGCTGTCTATGTTCCTGATGAACCTCTTTATTTGTCCAGTTGCCAATGCGTAAGAAATACAAAATTTTACTGTTGGAGGTCAGGGAAAATCATCAAATGAGAACACCTACTATACTACCTAAATATACCTTTTTAGTAGATTTCCACTCGCTTCTTCTTCTGCCTCCTGGATAGGAAGTGGAAGGAAATAACCACAATACGAAACAGCAAACAAAAACCCATTGGGGTTTTAAAGTAAACCCAAACACGAAAAGACATAGAAAATAGACATAGCACAGCATTTGAGGGTCTGCATTAATTCCCTTGTATAAGGCTTTTTCCTGCATGTAACACAACTTCTGTCCTAGAATGCCCTGACTTGAACTCAAACATTCTTCTCCTGTGCCCATCACTATTACATTTAGATTCATTCTTCTGTAGTTTATAGTTAGCTGGGAAGGCTTCAAAGATTGTTTCATATATCAGTTCAGAAAACTGGAATTCCAGCAAGGTTTCAGAAAAAGTACTTACCAGAAAAGAGTGTGGCCACCACATATAGGAACTGAATTGCAAAATATTGTTTTTTGTTCTTATGTTTATTTTTAACATTTTCAATTCCTTATTTTACAAAAAATACATTCAAAATTTAGTTTAGAGGAATACAAAATTTTGGAATCTTGAGTCTAAGCCTAATACTATAATCCACATCTCCTATTTTAACTAGTATTAAATACAAAACAAGTCCATAAAGTTGTTCTTAGATATCAAATGTTTGCTGACACATTGTGGTTTTGACTTGGCACATTTTTTTTATTGGCGCTTAATATACAGTTGTTGGTTACGCTCATGTTTATAAAGATAAAGAAGTCATACACCCATTAGTAAATGCCATTTGAGGTAACCTTGGGAGAAAAAAAAAGGCAATCAGTTGTAGCATCCTAGTTGTGAGTGCTAAATAGTACAGATGTGGGTTGAGAATGAGTGGATATCAAGAAGAGGTCTGGATGTTGGTGGAAAAGAGATTTGAGGCAAAGAAAACAAGATGAAACTTGTGAGTAAAAAGATATCTGGGGTGAATTTTTGGGAAAAATGACACCTGTCGAGTTGTGGAAGACCCTAAAATAAAAGCATGGACTGAAAACCTGGGAAGTAAGCAAGCAAATTAGGCTCAAGAAGACTTCCTGTTGGGAAAAGTGAGGCAACATAATGTTGTACTCGTGCTGTGCTGATTGTGCTCATTTCTGTTGTTGAGTTGAAACAACTTGGCTATGCAGTGACTTCATAGTCTCCCCAGTAAAACTGGTAAAACGTATTATTGCTCACTTTCTCAACCCACTGCTCTTCCATTGTGCAGTTTCACTCCCTAATTGCTAGTGTTTACCCTATATTGTTCCCCTTTTTTTCTGCCTCCTGTATACCTACTGTATTCCACCCCTTCTTTTTCTTCTTCTTCCTCCTGGTTTGTAGTGCATATCACCTCTTACTCAATCACCCTCATATACTATTCCTCTACTCTACTCTGCATCAAGCATTTTTGGCATTGTATTGTCACTTTAAGTCCAGCATCCTTCTTGTGTTTTGCCTCACTTACACCTTTTGTGTCCCCCAAAACTTTAGTATTCTATTTACCAATCAGTCTGTAGAGAACTTTCCCTCCAACAGTGCGCCCATTAGTCCACCCCTCTAGCATCCTGCAAGGGAGTATGATGCTTGACAACCACAAGCTGGTGAGACTGGACATCTGGAAAAGCCATAATGGTAAACATCTAAACCACGTCTCTTCATCAGGACCCATGGGAGAAAGGAAAACTATCATGACCTTCAACCGCAGTAAGTGATATTTTGGAAAACATTGGGGCATTTTTCAGTTATCAAAAATTATTTTGCTGAATATATATATTTTTTGTAACATAATATTGTCTGTAATTTTGTACATTATAGTCAAAATGAATACAGTTAGTAGAATGACTACTTTGTAACTATAGGTGTCAAATTTTCAGTAGATCAGCAGAACTAAATACAGTAGTCGTTAAAGACCAGATCAAGGAGTTTTGCTCCTTTGCCCCATGCCCCACCCTTATATTTTTAAAAATCTAAAAAAACTCCCAATATAAAACTAAATATCAGATCTCTTTTCCCAACATAAGATAAGCAGGGCCCTCATGCTTTAATTACAGCTTCTGCTATGATCAAGTAGGTGACAGTTGTAACTGCTGTAGGTTCTCTTTGTCAATTTGTACAAAAAAAAGCTGGAATTAGGATTTAAACTGTCAAAAGGTTGTTTAATGTAAATTATGCTAGATAGTCTGTAATTTTGTTCTGTTGTCAATATGCTATGCATGATATACAATATATGTTGTTGTGGTTTACACAAGGATTTTTTGTTTTGCTATGTTGGTTGCTGAATTAGTACACTGTGTGTAATTTTACTCATGCTTCATTATGCAAATTTAGGGAAAGACGAATATACAGTTTCACTTTGTTCTGTATAGGCAATGACTCCGGAAAAACCACTTGAACAGTATAGCTTTCCACCTGTAGCACATTTTCTACATCAAAGATATAATGGTTACAAACATTTGTAACTCTACCATGACAGATTACTGCTCCTAAACTTCTGCTGATACCCTAAGCAATTTTCAGCATCATTCCTCTAATACTATATCCATTCATAAATGTTCTCATGTAGATGTGTTAGCACACTTGTTCCCTTTGACCTGCCTTTAATTATTTTTGTATTGTATCCCTTATTTTTGTTATTCCAAAGGTTCCAACTGTCTCTTATTCAGAGGAACTGCCCATCGTTTTTAGTCAAATCCCTCTGCCTCTCATGACTTCGTAATAATCCCCCTTTTTTTTCTGATGTAAAGGCCTACATAAAAAATGTTTTATTTAACTACCCAAAGTATTACAGTACACTCAACCTTTCATTTGACTTCTATATTAACCTCCAAGTCATTATTTTTGAGAGGTACTTGGGACATGTGCCATTGTAGCAGTACCTGCAGAGGTCAGGATTGAGACTGGGCCCCTTGCTCCAAAAGGGCCATGTGCCATTCTTAGGATGGCTGGGTGCCCTGATTGAAGGAGATTCCACAAGTGACCATAATGTAAACAGATAAAGTACTGATCTGGCTGGTCATACTTATGTATGTGATGGCAGTACCCCCATCAAACTGGGAGCTGTCACTAAACTTCATAATAATATCCTATTAAAACTGTTCCTAAAAATAAAGTGGAGTTTTACTTTTCCCATAACCCTGCTCTAAACTAACCTAGTGTAATTCATCAACCCCTCCTCTTTACCAAGATTTCCTGAGCAGGGAGAAGGTAGGCAAGCACTATAGAAGTATATAGTCCTGTGCTGTGCAAGCTTAGGCAAAAGAAGAATGTAAAGAAACACTGGATTGTGGTGCTTTGGATTGCAGTACGTACACAACCGAGGGTGGGTTAGGTCAGTGTTCGGGAAGAATAATGGAACATTAAGTAAAAGTGTACTTCTCCTTTAAAACAAAAACATATTGACATTCTGTGATATTAAAGAATATCTATAGTCAAAGTCCTTACATTAAGAACAAAGAGCAATAAGCACACAATCATATACAGTACAAGAAAATTATACGTTGTTTTAATGGTTTATTTCTGAACACTAGTGGGCAGCAGAGTGGCCGCAATATCAACTTTCTGTCTCTAGGAAAGCTCTTTATTCCATGATTTTTTGCATTGTGTGTCATGGATGGATTTTACACTTTTAGTCTATGGTCTGTACAGCACAATGGGATGGCTAAAACTGAAGACATTCTGAACAAAGCATAAATTGTAGCTACAGGCAATTAAAGATATAAAGTTCTCTGCAAAGGATATTTGTGGGGACTAAATGAACACAATTTTTTTTAAAACAAACGGAGAAAGGATTGTATGATTAAAACATAGAGGAAATATGAATGATGCTGTTTTTGACTTTGGTGACACATAGCCCCCCTAGAAGAACACTTTGGGAAAAATATCCAGGCTTGTAGAAAACCATTGCTGGCAATCAGGCAAAATCGTGCTTCTTGGATGTCAAATAATGCTGGCTGAATGAAAAAAGCTATATACACCAGGGCATCATTTTACTGCAGCCTTTTATCTGATCTTGAACTTTTTTGCTGTAAAAGCAGGAAGGAAACTGCACCATGCACGCCTTCCTTTTTTGCTGATTTGCCCATGTAGGTTGCCAGCCAGCATTTTGTTTAAAATTCTTTGCTTTTAATTTGCATTATATATGTATATATATATATATATATATATATATATATATATATATATATATATATATATAAATAATGCCTGTCTTGGCCATATGAATGAAGTGACATATTAGAAACATATTAGGGCATTTTTTAAAGTAAATGTATATCAATTATTGTGCTATTTGCATGCAAATAAGTTAGCATTATGCTTTGGGTTTGGTTTTGCTGTCCACCGATTTTCTCAGTTCTGCCACAACTGCAAGCAATTATTAGCTATGTTTAACCTCAGAACTGTTTAAACACACTCTCATATTGCATTATCATTGCATGATAATGTGTTCTGGTCTTAAAAATGAAAGAAGTAACAGGTTAGTAACTGCAAGCAATAGGACAGTTTGATCAAGATTCCCCAATGAACCCACATTTATCATCAGTTCAAAAAGATTTAAATTGATTCCACTTTAAAATTCAGTGAATCTGGCATTCCTTGGTGAGGAATCTTTCAGGTCCACGTGTTTCAATGGCAGTAAATGATTATCTACCAAGGAATGTTTCAGTGAAGTTCAGATCTACTGCTTTATGAATAGTCCCCAATGTGCGTGTGTGTTTTTTTATATTACTTTCTTTAATTTTTTTAAATAATCCTTTTGCTTTAGTTTTTTACTTAATGCAAAAACATGAATCTGCATTTGCTTCCAAATGATATAACAAAAATAATATTATTATCATAACTTTTATTGTTATTATCACCCTAATATAATATTACTATTATTTTTGTTATTATTATAACCATGAATATTAAAATTATGAATTGTAATAACATAATCATTATTATTATATTTTATATTTGTATCCCCATCATCATTATTATTTTTATCACTAATATTACTATTGCTTTTATTCCATTATATATATATATATATAATATATATTAATATCTCAATGATTCTTATTTTGTAACCCTAAACATTTTTTAATCCAAAATTTGCAGTTTCTTTTAATCTGCAACATTTATTCAAATAAATTATAATCTGATATACCTTGATCTTTATATTCTGCTATTGCGTTGTTACCCTGTATGGTTTACAATTTCAGCTAAAGGGGGTCATTAGACAAGTAAGTGTTGTGTCAATCAGGAAACCCACTCAGAGAATTTTGATGCAACCACCAATGGAGCACATGTAAATGAGTTGTTGTAGGCTGCAGGATTAAAATAAAACAAAAACAATAAAAAAAATAGAATAATAGAAAATGTTTATGATACATAGTGAAAAATATATTTATTTATATATTGATAAACAATTTTCATAGGATTATTTTCTTTTTTATTTGTTCTGTGTGAATTAGGTCATTTATACATTAGGCGAATAACAGACTACAAGTTGTGTGAATGAGGGCAATTCAATGTTCTTGAGTTAAATGTGAAGTTCGCAGAATGTAGCAGAATGGAATGTACTTGAAAGGTATTTAAGATATGGGTGAAAGCACTGAGAAGAGTTATACAAAGTGTTTTGTCTGTGTAAATGTAATATATGTGTAAATGTAAATGTCCTATTATGTGTTGTCACTCCATGATATTATTAGCACAGCACAAGTGAGTATGTTGATATTATACACTGGTGGTGTTACATCAATCAGCCAATAGGAGCACACTGGTTTCTTACCTTGTTAACCAGCTAAAACATGGCAAGTGCATGGGCAACCATTATTCTTTACCCGTGACTGGCCCAGCATTAATAAAAGCATTAAAGAATATGTCGATGGACACACACATCACACTTCTCAGTATGTGCAGGGGGATTTACATATTCCCTAATGCTTTATCAGTGTTAACTGTTCTCATTTAGGCAAGGACATCTGAGTTGGAGGAGAATGTTATCCAGAAAAAAATGGTTAAATCACAAAAATCACCTCTTACTAAAACACTGAATTAAATGTAGCCTTATGATCTGGATCATCATTAGGATCATCAAGTCTCTTTCTGAACTTAGCCTAAAAAAGGAATACTATAACATTGCGTTATTGGGTGCGCTTAGATGTGAGATCATATACTTATCTTTTTCCTGGTTTTCAATGCCTAGGAGAGGGTGACAACCTCCTCCTTCTGATAAGATCCTAAGGGCAGGTTTAGAACTGTAAATGGATCAAACATAAAACAAATCACACATAACCCCTGACAGCTGGCATCTTGCCAACCAGCCACTCACACAGAAGCGCTGGTTCCTAAAATGGAATATTGAGTAAAAAAACTAAACAAAAAACACAACTTTTCTGGTGAAAAGCCCTTGATCCCTCCGCAAACTATGGCAGTAAATATAAAAGCGGGGTCCTCCCTGAAAAAAAAATGAAAACATTACATAAAAGTGCTAGCCATCATTTTTACATAATGTTAAAATGTGGTGATAGGTCTGCTATAAAGAACCAGAATCCACAGGTTTAACTGCAGGCGGCAGTGAGTGGTATTGAGTCCCCATTCATTCTCCATGGGGCTGCTGCAGGTAATAGCTACTTGTAATGCGGTAACCCCACCACACACTCATTGCCAGTCTGATTATAGCCATACCTGATCAGCAGCCCAAATCTTACCTGCACTGTCTTTTACAGGATTAAAGGTTCTCTGGGATTTCATTGGCTGTTGGGGGATGTGTAAATAAATAAATGAATATATATATATATATATATATATATATATATATATATATATATAGAAACAAGGGGAGGGGATCGGGATCACCTTAAAAAGTGACTGTAAACCTTAATAGAATGACAATAATATTAATAAGACACCGTGTATTATAAATAACTGCAGTCCTGGCATTTTTATGGCATAATAAAATACTGATTATTTTTTTCATGATTGTGTTATATTGCAGTACTGTTTGCGTTCCTGTGGCCTCTTTGAAGACACTTCCCATTTACATGCATTTTCTGATGGCAACTTTGTGTATTATATATTAAAAAAGCCTCTTTTGTAAAATGGTGACAACACAGAAGCAGTTAGGAGACATGGTCAATGCGTTGTCACTTCTGTTGCTCAACATGTGTGAATTCACCTATTATTATTTTATTACAAAAATGGCTGGATTTTCCTATCCTTTTCTCTAATTTATAGCACTTTATAATAAATAAGCCGTGTACATATGTGGTGAGCAGCCGCCAGCCCCCTGCAAGTAATAAATACACACGTCTGACTGACTTCCCCCGCTGCCTGTAGTGATTTACAGGAACGGCTCTATGGGTAGTTTACACACTTCCCCTTCAGTCTAACAGCCATTTGTAAATTCCTCCGCTCACTCCCGAGTGCGTTTACTTGCAGACTGTCCCTTTCTTTACGTGTTGCTAGACGCTCCCTTTAAAGGTTAACCCTCCCGTGCTGCGACTCACACTCGCGCAACGGGGTTGGAAGTTTGCCGACTCTCCCTGGATTGCAGCCAATCAAGGTACCCCTCGCATGTTAGCCACGCCTCTCGCTCAGATCCCAAGTTTCTCCTCTGAGAAAAAGCGTCGGAGATTGTGGGGGTAAGTTCGAGGGTAAGTGGGGGGTACACGTGGCGCCCCAGGAGGAGGTGGCCCGGTTGCCTACAGCTGATAACTGGGGGGATAGGAAGGGGCTACTGGAATGAGGCCTGTTGTGTGGTCAGCTGGTACGGGGAGGGTGCTGGGAAGGATGACGTGGTGGTGTGGGGGTATGTGGGCAGGGGGTGCCAGGCGCTCTGGAAGTTGGTGGGCACATGGGTAGCGGGAGTGATGACCCTGTGTTATATATGGGTCAGGGGGGCACCGTGTGGTCGCTGTGTCTGTGCTTGTTAGGGTGGGGTAGGAACATTCGGGTAATGTACATAGGAAGCACTTTATAGGAAATGTGTACGGGGCCAGAAATCATGGCATGGCATCTGATGGAGCCCCCCATTACTGATGGCACCTCTTATGGCATATCTCACGTGTATCTAATAATGTTATAGATCAATGTACATTGGTGTCTTTATCACTTTACATATGACCTGGATGGTGCTTTATATCGAATATTTAAAGGATATAAATGTGAAGGCCAGAGATTTGTTGGTAGCTTACCCCATAGATGCTTGTGGTTAGTGAATGGCCATTGTACATTCCCCAGGCTTTAGTAGAGTTACTAGGCCTCGTTTGTGGTTGGCACAAGGGTTTGTAGGTAATGACTGTAGATCATTGGGCTGAGTTCACATTTTTGAAATATATTGTTTTCCCCTTCCTAATGTGGTTTGGCGATACCTGAGAAGTCCCAATGCTTTTGGATTGCCCTGTTAAACAGGTTTTTCTTTTTTGAAGGAAATATTTAAATGTCACTGGACAAGGCTTTTTTTAGTGGTGCTTTCATTGAATTGAGACCTTTGCCACGACCTGCTAAAGTGTAAATAAAGTGAAACAAAACGTAGTTTGAGTCTTCTGCTGTTGTGTTGCAGGACATTTGCTAAGTTGCAGGAAATGCCTGTTCTTTACACCTGTGTGAGCCAGTTCTACAATATATGTAATAATTCAGATAGTCTATTAGTATTGTCAGGGGTATTATGCGTATAGTAACATTGTGATGTATTGATGAACTGGAGACCTATTGGAAAGACTAGTATTAGGTTTTGTACAAATCTGCTCTGATTGCCTTTTGTTTTTAGACTTTGCCCCTATAATGTTCATTATTTACCAGGTTTAGATTTGTGAATTCTGCCAGACTGGAAGGAGGAGTTTATACTCAACTGGGAAAGACCAATTTAACCAACTTCTTATGGAAGATTGAATATTATTTCTCCCATAATTTGAAGTAACACATACGTTTTTTTTATAGTATTGTGTAACTGAGAATGTACTCTCAAAGTGTTACTTTCCCAGTCTTTTGGCAAGACATGAATATCATCCATTGATTGTGCCTCGTGTCCAAAACAAACCTCCCTTTGTGGCAGAGTGGAGCACTGACCCTATGTACAGGCACACTTTGGGGAGGGTCCCCTCCTCCCTGGAAGCATCCAGTAGCTTTGGGAAGAGATGGGGGGGGGGGGGGGATTCCAGCTGCAGTATTAACCCATTCAATGACCTGCTACTATTCATTTGTTGCACAAGAACAATACTGTGCAACTGAATAGGCCTCAGGCAAGATACACCAATGCTGACTGTTTACAAGTATTCCTAGAAACAAACATTCATTGAGAAGGTGTATCCAATGGTTTCAGTTCTTTCCTTGTATAGTGCTAATGTGTTCTGGTAATCTACAGTAGACTTTAGTTTGTAGATTATTCTTTTTACATCACCAGTATTCCAAGGTGAGTTTAAAAATATTTATTTTGTCCCAAAAGGCAAGGCTAGGTTTTCTGGTCGCAAGAGGACTCCTTAAAGTGCTGATGACCTTCATTCATCAGGAACTGGGAGTTATGGCACCCTTGTTTATCTGTCACTTCAGCACCCATGTGTTCCAGGCCTGCACACTGTAAGTGTGTGTCTGATATCTCCATGATTGCACGCAGACTAGCCTAAAATCGCACCTTGTGCAGTAACACACTGCCACGTGACCTGTGGCCAGTGTTGGTTTATTTCTGTATGTTGTTCTGTAGAATGTTCCTCCTTGGTTCTAGGAAAGTGTGGGTGTCGGGCAATAAATGGTATATTTATATTTGCATGCATAGTTATGTGCCTTGCTCTGTACTATCATACTGACTGCTGTGGCATACAGTCAGGTAATCCAGCATATCTGCTTAGATAATTAAGAGCTAATGTCCATGGGGGGAGGGGGTATCCAGCCCCTCCTTCCATTAATTCTCCCCCAGGCCTCCCACCCAGTCTCCAGTTGGTGTATTTGTTTAATCTCTGAACACCCAGTGTGTGTGATCCCTCATCTCTTCATATGCTTGAGTGCCTGGATCTACCAAACCTGGTCAGTGGAACAACTAGGGGTTTAGGGAAGGGGATGTTAACAATATTGCAGAGTTGTAGATGATCTTACAGTGGTTTTGTTACTCACTCTTTTTTTTTTTCAAGCAGGGGTCTTTGGGGAGGTATAACAAACTGGTGCTTTTTTAATTTGACTAGTTAGATCTGCTTTATAAATTCCTAAACTTTTTTTGTGTCGCCCTAGGAATGTAGCATTAAAGTGAAGTTGCCACAAACTTTGGCAGCTAAAGAGTTGATTGATATGCAAAACTGCCTAGTTATGTCAGTTTTTCTACCCTTTTTTTGTAGGAAATGCACTGAGCCCACTCCCAACAGGATGGGGGAGGGGAAATAGTTTTTGCTATAATTTCCTTCTGGTTTTAGTGCACTTTAACCTTTTCAAATGCAGCAGAGATTTCTATTTATTGTAACATTGATGATGATCTCCTGGGTTGCAAAGAAAACATTACTTGCATGCTACACTCAGTTTTATAAATTGAATTAAACTTAATTTTCCCCTCTCTGTTGCTTACACAAACATGCAAAAACTAATAATGATTTTGCAGACCCCTTTAAAAAGTAGTTGAGTTCCTCTTTCAAAGTGGAAATCATTCATCAAACAAGTGTAAGGCCACATTTACACTCAATGTCCATGAATTGAGGAAACCTGGTTTGGTGTATGTTGTTTTTTATGTGTGGTATGTTGCATTTGTGTTTTGTTTTTAATTCAATAGGGTAAATGTCAAAATACAAGTCATTGCTATAAAAACAGAGATTCACAGGACTTTGTGCTACAAAAAAATACATTGGTGTGAACAGGTTCCTTAAAACAATGCATTGTCCATACATTCTTTTGAAAATGAATGCCCCCCCCCTGTCCATTTTATACAGCCTCTGATCTAATCACTATGGGGGTTTAACCTGGAAGTGCAAAATTTAAACATGTCTAAACGGCTGTATGGTAGTATTTGTTTTCCCTTTTACACATTGACAACTTGCTCATGTTTGTAGTCTCGTTAGTTGTGAAAAAGAAGGATGGATAGTGTATGAGCTACAATTCACACAACTTCACTGTAGGGGACATTCCACAACTGCACATCTTTGTGTTGTAAGACTCAAGCTGTTACCTTTTAGGCATATTTCACTTTTACTGTACTTAAAGTATATGTCAGGCTTTAGATGGTGGGGAGGGTTTAGAAATCGCTTCCTGTTCTGCTGATAACAGCTTCACCAAAATCCCTGTTCTGTTTTTATTATAGGCGGAAAATGCTCAAAAAAATGTAAAAGGAAAAAAATTATATATTCAGTGAATGGCAAGTAATGGGGCATTATAATTTTGTAGTAAGTCACAAGGTAAAAAAAAGCAGCAGGGGACAGATTTCTGTTTCACATTTGTAGACACCACTCTAAATTGCGCTACCACCAGGATATACATGCTTGAGTCATTTCTGAGCCACCATCACAGGAAGCAAATCCTGAGCCTGGCACTGTACAATGCTTAGGCAAAGTCAGCTTCGCCTTTTTGATTAGTAAAGCAGATAAATGCAATGCCAGGGGGAGTACTGTGATCTTGTTGAAAAGTAATGGTCATATTGCACTTAACATGAAAGCTTTCATCTGAAGATGATCCCACTGAATCTGTTGATGTGTGCCCATTTTTTATTTTTCTTTGGAGTTATTCACTTCATTTGCAACTCTTTTTGCATTTGGCAAGTGTAACCAAATATTTCTCTGTAAGCGTTATTCCTCTGAAAACTTGTAGGCAATAGTTCCAAAGATTAACTTTCTGATATTTATGGTGTATAGGTGTCTGCTTGTGTATCTAGGCCTATGAACCTGTTGCAGTCATTACAATGGATCAGGGCTTGGAGTTTTAGCTTACTGAGAGTGTAACATAATTAGTTAAAGGGGGTAAAAAGTCTGTTGTATAAAATTGAGAGTTGTTTGGGTCTATCATCTGTATACTTCCTTTACTGCTTGGTGAGTCACTGATCTGCAACTATGGAAGTATGTACATATCAAGTGTTTGAGCCCCCTTGAAATCAATAAAAAAATGTCACCTTCAATAGTTATATTGGGTTCTTTTTGTATTATTGTATGCCATTTCCTTACTATAAGTCTTGTTTGTCTTTTTTCAGGGTTCTCTTATTGGCCTCCTTTAAAGAAGTTATTGGAAGGAGAGTAGAGACTAAAGCATGAGGAGAACATTGGTGTACCCAAGCTGAGTCCTCTATTCTGTGTGGACAATTGGATTGCTGAACCCCACAAATCTCTTCCAGTGCGTTTCAAATTCCTCAGAAGGTGGAGGAGGCAGTACGTGGCCCACCTCGCCCGCCTCACCGCGCCATGAAGCTGCAGGCGGTGATGGAGACGCTACAGCGCCAGCAGCGGGCGCGGTTGCAGCAGGAGATGGAGGCAAGGCAGCTTCAGCAGGATTCAGTGGGGGCTCCCCCCGATGGGGGTTATCCTGTAAATGGCACTGATGACATGGAATCGGAGGCCCTGAAAATACAGCGAGCACAGGCTGCAGCGTTAGCTGCCATGAGGGCTGCCGCTGCTGGACTCAGCCAGCAGGCAAGTCCTGCTGCTTCTGAAGAAGATGATGATGAGGAAGATGAAGGGGAGAGCATGCCATCTGAGGATGAAAGAGAAGGAGAAAATGAACATTATCAGGAGATGGGATCGGAGGATGAAGAACTGTGAGTTTATGTTTATTATCAGGAATTATAACTATAAATTCCTTTTTGAATTTGTTAGGCCATGTACTTTTTATTATGTCTGTGCTTGCTTTGTATCTGTTTACTTATTTGACTACACTTTTAAATGTTTCACAGACAAGCTGTTGGTATTACCATTACAAAAATAAGAAACAGAGACTTCTTCAATGAAATGTCTGCAGAAGGAAGAGAACCAGGCATGTGACTTCACATGATCATGCCCCCCCCCCACACACACACACACACACACACACACAGATCTTTCACCTCCAATAAGCAGACAGAACTGTGTGGGGCTTTTCCAACTATCTTGGCCTGATTTTTTTATATGTAATGAGACATGGTATCTATACCACAGCTTGCATGATGGTAAGCAGATGGTTATATCTGTTCAGTAATAAATAAATCCCTAGTTGTGAATGTGTTGACAAAACTTTGTGTTTTAAATAGGAATTTTAATACCCCCTGTTAAATATTTTTTTCCCTTTACTTCCTGTGCTAGAGACTCCCAACAGGAAATCTCACTGAAGTTAGGGGAATTCTCCTTTTTACATAGATAAAGTTGTAACCAGAACAGGTTGGCCTGTTTTGTTTTGAGACCTAAAAAATAAGACTCACTGTTCACTTTCTGTCCTGGTGACACTTGCCTGGGCAAATGGAGAGAAAATCTGCTCAACAGGAAGAATTGCTAAACTGTCAGTGTTAAAACATGCCAAAAGGGCTGACTTGAAGAAAGCTGCATTATAGTTACCTGGCCAGTTTGCTAAACCTTTGCTGCGTAGCGAAGTTTCTGATGCCACTTCCATTGTATAGAGTAAGCATATCTGCTATCTGTTGTAGTTCACATTAGTATGGAGTCCTGCAGTGACTATGGGATACCAAGAGAAAATGCAGCACCTAGAGGAAGGGCCCTCTGTTCCACTATCCCAAGGGGTTGGTTCTGGGAGCTGTGTTACACAACAAAGCCAGAGACATGCCAATGAAAAGGATACATGCAATGATCTTTTCTAGTTCTTAGTAAAGCTACATACACACTTCCAATTATTATCGTTGGAAAACGAACGACGAACGTTCATGCACGATATATATGAACGATCGTATAGCACCGATCCTGCACATAGAGTTAACGACACGATCGTTCATAGATATTGTACACACAATAGATACGATCGTTTGAGCGACAGAGGAACTATGTGCACGACAGGAAAGTGAACGGACGTTCGTTCATCACGCATGCTCTGACCATGAACGATCAACGAACGACCGTACACACGAACGATGTTCAACGATCGTCGTCCAATCCGATCCGTCAGTCCGGTCGTTCGTTTCCAGCGACTTTCCTCGTTCGTCGGCGTCGTTGGTTACTTTTTTACCAACGATTTTTTGCCCAATCGATCGTTCGTCGTTCGTCGTTCGATTGGAACGATAAAAATTGGAAGTGTGTACGCACCTTTAGACTTTAGTTTGTCTGGAATAATTTACCTCCTGACAAGGTTTTTCCAAAACAGTCTGCCACATTGGATTCATACATGTTTATCATTTAGCACCAATTGTTATGCTTATGTAATGGTTACACTGTTTCCTCTTCATAAAGAAAACAAAACCATTCTTGCCAGGAACTTTGCTAGGGGTCAAAGCAAGTTAATCAACAAATATGAATTTGGATGCTACAAAGAAATTGGGCACTTTCAGAGCCCTACACAATGTATATATATTCTGTATGAAGTTATTTTTTAGTGCAATCAAAGCTCAGTTTTCATGTTGGCTTCCAGCCTTGCCCCTTGTATGGTAGAAGTGAATGACTGATATGTCTGCATTTATAACGATTACCTTTAGTTAACAATTTGAAAGATTAAGTATATTTGTATAACAAATGTGACACACTGAACCGTTAAGTAGCGGTGTGGTAATGTTTAGTGCACTGCATTTGACCTGGTGAAGTAGTGCGTGCCAGAGGCTGCCAGCACGCCTGAGAATGTTGGCAGCTGGTCAAAGGCGGTTAGAAACCTCAGACAGATAGGAAGTTTTTGAAGTTGCAGCATTCTGTTCACACAGTTTGTGCCAAGTTACTGTGTACGCAGGGATTTTTTTTCCCCAACTAGATTATGGCTCTTATGCAACTTTGACAATAATTACAGTGCATGATAGCATAAGGTTTACAGCAGTAATTATTTTTTTTTACTTTGCAGCAGAGTCATCTGGCACTTTTAGCACTGCAATTTTTATCAGTACTTTGTGTTATTGAAAAGTAATGATAAAGATAATCTACCTTTTTTTAGGAATAACCATGTTAATTCTGCAAAACAAGTTTTTTTTTTTTTTTTCTCTTTATTGAAATATGATTTGGTAGAAGTAGAAATTTTGTTTTAGGATGCCTGGTGAATGCAAACTTTAATATACTTTTTTTTTTTTTCTTTTTAGGAAGGGAAAATGGGATGAGGATGATTTTGAGGATGAGGAAGATTATGAAGACATGGAAGAGGGTGTAGATGTAGGAGAGGCTGGCAGACCTACTAAAGGTTCAGCTCTTCCACCAAAGCATCCTGCCCAACAGGCCTTACCGACACAGCGCCCATCGATGGGAGCAGAGCGTCCAGGTCTGCCCCATAATGCACACCCTCAAATTCAGGACCATGGGGACTGGACGTATGAAGAGCAGTTCAAACAGGTTTGTGACTTTTTTAATTCAGTTTAAACTGAAGATTAATATCAGAATTTGCAGATTTGCTAGTATATTGCAATTATTGTGATTTTTTTTTTTTTTTTTTTTTTGGCTTGTAAAAGTTTAATTTACAGCTTGTGCTGTATGGTTATTTTGATTCATTTGCTGAATGTTGGTTGTCTGCCAGCTTGTTTTTTCCCAGTGCACTCTAAATGCTGTGTTTTCTGCATTCCTACTTGTCAGCAGCTTACATCGTCATTGCAGCTCATAGAGCAGAGCTGCAGAATGCCAGTAAATACAACATGCATGCTGCCCTGCATAGACATGTTTGCAGGTAGTTAAACTTACCTATATATTATTGTGGGATACATTTGAATGAGCCTCCCCTCTCTTGGCACACTCTACAGGAACCTACATTCATGGTTAGATGAGCTTATCATTTGTGTCCTTGTATTCCATCTGAAGGCTGGATCAGGCCTGCTCATTTGACCAGTGTGAGAAAAGCTTTTTATGATGGCTCCTTTCCTATTCACTTGTGGGTAAACTTGGATCCAGCTTTTTGTCTGCGATTCTATGGTTGGAAAGCCTAGCCCATAAATAGTACCAACATTACTTGTAAATGTGTCCAAATTCACACTTTGCAAAAACCAGTCTTCTTCAAACCTGTTCACAATGCTAGTATCCTATTAAGTTATATCCATTGTCCACCAGCAACCTATAATACATAGAATGTAAATGTAGCTCCAACCTGTATAATGTAATGGTAACTGTAGGATAACAACCCATCAGGGGTATATTTATAAAGCAGTGAATCTGACATTCCCTGATAAAGAATCCTCCAGGTCCTTGTGTTTCACTGTCAGTAACTGATTTTCCACCGGGTAGTGATGTCAGATTCACTGCTTTTTTAAATAGACCCTCTAATGTTTTATCCAATACTTATCAATACAAGTGACTCTGTTAAAAATGCATCAACCTAGGCAGATTCTCTCCCTATCTCCCATATTCAGATAATGCTCATATTGTTATGTACAGCATCATAAATACCAACAGATATTCGAGCTCCCTTCCCCATTGTATTCCATTGAATAAGTTGTGCAACCTGTTGCTTGGAATACAGGAGAGCTTGTTAGTTAGCATTTCTCATCTTGATTGTGTATACCAAGGGAAATAACATAATTTATGAATTCATGAACTTTAAATTTTGTGTATGAAGGGTTAAATTAAAATTGTTTGTAGGCACCCTTTTATGAGGGCTAATATTGTCATTAACTAAAAGTAAAATTGTTGTCTGACTTTTCAAACAAGACAGAAATGCTATTGTAATCCAGAGAAAGAAGATGCTAAAACTGCACCTACAACATAAATCTATTTTGTGTACATTGCTCGTACACGTATACATTTTTCATATGTAATGCTCAGGATAGTCTTTGCACAGATCAGTTGATTTCTTTGCAGAGCTGTGGCTTATCCAAGTCCAGCTGCTGACATTTGGCTGTGTTTTGTGATGTTTTTGTTCATGTGTATATTGCACTAGTGACTTTTAAATACATATTTACCCTTGTCCTTTGACAAAGAAGAGCATTAGTTGTACAGCTGTTGTCAATTTTGTAGCATTTTTGCCTTTGCATTGTGACTATATACTGTGACATTGTCATTCTGTCTAGCAGCAAGGTATTGCGTGACTAGATCCTTGTTTATATCACTCGGCTTCCCCTCTCCTCCCCTGATAATGCTTCTCTGTGTGGGTTTTTCTTTCTCACTTCCTGTAGTGGGGGAGGGAGACATGCTGGGAGGGAGCAGGGTGTGACTGTGCTGGGTGGGCACAAGGGGGTAAACTGGAGGTGTGTATGTATAATATTGCTGCTTTTGTAGGGGCTTTCTGATGATGCTAGTATGATGGCTCTGCATGACTATTATTTTTTGAGAATCGAGCACAGACCCTTTAAACCTGACACAGAACATGCTATTTTTCTTCAAGCGGTCAGGAGTGTAATCTAGGATGAAACCGGAATCTGCATTCATCATGCTCAAATACCAGTTTGTATTCTCAGTATTGAAGTGTTCCGTAACTAAATCAATGTTGACTGTTATGCAAATGGAAGCCACAGGACTCTGCCATGTCACTGCTCAAGCGAGACCTGTAGTAGTTACCCAGTTAGATGCGTATGTCATTTTGTGCTGGACAGGAAACACTGTGGGACTGATCTATCAGCATGTCTGAAATAAGAACTGTCTCTGCTGACTCATGGCATCTAATCATATTTTCCCTTTTATTCCTGGAGTAAGTTAAGTGTGACTTATACACAAGGTCCTCAATTTAGTATAGTGCTTACTGTTATAATGTCGTTACTTAAATAAAACAGGCATACCTCTGCTGTAAAAATAAAAAAACTGTTCAAACTTGCCTGAAGTTTCCAGTTGCCTTTCCCTGTGATTGATCACACACGTGCTTGCAGAATTGGATTGCAAATTGGAGGTCCTTTGTTGGGCCAATGATTTCTGCATCATCTTGGTGGAATCATGCGGCAAGACAATGAATACATACAGATAATGATGTAATCTAAACAAAGATGGTGTCCAAGGTCCATTGATGCTTGTCTGTTTTCCTGTAATAAAACGCATTGATTTCACTGCTTGATGCCATGTAGAAATACAGCTCACTTCTATTCACTACAAACCTGGGTACTTTGTAGGATGTTTCTGCTTGGTAATCTAAGCTAGTAAAATAATTGGTAAATGCAAAAGTTAAGCTGTGTGCTTTTTTAATGCATTCATTCATATTTTTTTTACTTTATGGGGAAATTTATACATTGCCCAGCCAAAACAATATAAATAAACCACCTGCCTAATGTGCATGAAATTCACAAGACCTCTGTGTCCGCAAAAAGATGTTGGCGGGAGATCCTTTAGGTCACACTTTCTTCTTCAACCTGCCTTTCCTTCATAGTTCATCCTGCTGACATCTACTTTTTTTTCCCAAGTAAATAATTTACACACACCCCAGCAATCCACATGATCTAAAAGAAAATGGCATTTTTAGGAAAAGCCATAATTTCCTAATGGTCCGGTTCTAATGCTCTCATGCCCTTTAGTGGTGGAGAGGGGGTGAACAAGACCAGTCTTAAAAAGTCAGTGGCTCTTTTTTACACACTTTGCAGATACTAATGTCTGAACCCACTCCAGTCATGGCTGCATGCCATTTCTATGGGCAAGGTTTTACGATGGTGATCACCATGGACCATGCCTACAAGTAATGTGTGTGAAGCTGCATATACACGTGCAGTTATAGTCGTTGGAAAGGATCATTCATGATCCTTTCCAACAACTAAGGACTGCACGATGCATGAACGAATTTTGTAGATACAGCACTGTTCTGCTCTATGCAGAGGGGAGGGGGAGAACGACAGAATGACACCCTGCTGCGCGCTCTCCCTGTTCCCTTGCATTAGGATGATTCAACGTCCATTGTCCGTGGATCCGCCAGGACGGTCGTTCGGACGATGGACGACTGGCGCTGTACACACGATATCGGCCGAGAACCATTGGACGTGTGTACGTAGCTTTAGAATGGCCATCTATAGTTTATCAGAAGCCTGTGTAGCAGGATGTCATCTGTAACAGCAACTGCCTGAACAAAGACCTTCATGGCAGGATTACCAGATATTATTTTAGTAAAAACTGAAAATGTACAAGTGTTTAAAAATTACTTTTTAAATCACAGATTAAAGTTTGTGTAATGAGAACAATAGGTCAAATGTGCTTACATTTATACTTTGGATTGAGAAATAAATGTATGTCTGTAAATCTGTTCAGGGGAAGAATTGGTCAGTTAGGATAGATTTATCCTTACCAATTCCAAAAATGAGTCGCTGCATGTGACCTCACCCCTCTCATTCATTGGCACTTGCATGTTTGACCAATGTGACTGTATATACTCTTACAATTCTAGAGATGTCTATACATGTGTAGCTGCCATGGTTTTAGAAGATATGTTTTTTTTTTTTTCAATTGATCTCCGAGATTGCTTACACAAGTATTGCAGTGTTTGTTCAAAGTGAAAAACGTCATTGTTGAGGTAGATTTAGAAGATTTTTGGGGAAAATGTATTTGAACACTTGCAATCTAAATGTTTCTTGCAAGGTAGCCCATGCGCTGGCTTCCTGTAAAGAAGTGGGTACTTAACCTCTCTAGTAAGGATGTACTAAACTTTATATTTATACATATAGATGTATGTTTGTGTGTGGGAGAGACAGACGTGGGGGAGGTTTGATCTTTTGCCTGTGATAAGTGCCATTTGGAACCTTTCAGTTTTTTGTGTCAATAAGTACACATTGACTTGCTACTGTACCATTTGCATTGAAAGTTCCATGAAAAGTTATTACAAACCTGTTTGCTTTCTTTATGTTCCATAACTTTGTATGTTCATATAGACTGATTTACATGTTTTTTTTTTTTTAATGTGATCATTCTCTGAGATGAAACTAAATATCTATATCCTGAGGGAAATGATTGGTTTACTTATTTAGAGAACAAAATATGTAAAGCACACGCATTCTACTGCACTACTGGGCCCAGCTACCAGGCGAGCCACCAGGAAGCCTTTGAAGTCTGAAAACTTGTAAAAGTTCGAAATGTACAAGAAGCCTATGCCTTTAAATGTTAGCTTGATAAGTCTTGACTTTTTCTTTGTGTATTTAAAGACCCAAACTCACTATTCAAAATGTTGGATTTTTCCCTTACTATTTGTCTGGGTGACAAGGATAACCACAACAAACAGAGAATGAATCTTTCCATGGGGGACAAAAACTGTAAAGTATAAAAAAAAATTGCCTTTATATAAATTTTAATTAGGACTGAGGTCTCCACTTTTCACCATGTAAGGAATCTAAGAAGCCAAGCACCAGTGCAAAACATGACCAAAAAGAGAGAAGTAAAGGCAACTAACTGGTGGGGATGCCAAAAAAAGTGAACCTGCTACTTTGCAGTAAAGTGGATCTAATCTTTCTATCTTTCCTTTAGTTAAAAACTTTTAACATATTTTTGCCAGGTTCTCCTTTGCTCCTTTCACCAGCAGGCTTTTTTGTAGACATCTCACCAAATTTACGTCCTCTATTGCAATCCCCCCCACCCCCCTGTGGCCCTGAAAAGAACAAAGGAAGCCTAAATCTGCCATTTGCTCCCAAACCTAAACAAATATAAGGGATGCTTCCAATTTAGCAAAGTTTTTTTGTCTAAAGGCAAAGTGTGTGCGTTTTGACTGTTACCCCTTCTGTTTGTACTGGTGTCTATTGTCGCAGAAACAGAATTGAGAGGTAGTATAAAACTTGAGTTGTTTCCAGAACAAAGTAAGGAGAAGACTTTGAAACTGCTAAGAACAAATTTTTGACAATTTTCTCCAGCCTCCCCTTGTATCTCTGAGACAAGGCAACTTTAAAATTATGCAGACTGCAAAGCATCACCTGGTTGGGCTTTTTAACCCTTCCCTACTCTTTCCAAAAGAAAAAAAAGTTTGTGCTGTACTTAATTATTGATTAAGCTAAATATTACAATCAGCAGCAAACAAGTTTTTATGTTGTTTTTTTTTTTCTTTTGCATTTCCTTCAAACTACAGTAATTAGTATTTTGGAGGTTTGTGGCTGATTACAGATCTAACTTTATTAGAAAATATGCATGATAAAATAATTTGCAGCGCAAGCAGCCACAGGTAATATGTCATCACTCGGCATAATACTTAATTTTTACATTACTAGTTCTCTCCAGGAATCATGGTTTGGCGTGCTGCCTGCCTGTGCGGTGATTGTTTCCCGTCTTTGGTTTGGGCTTGAGCCATGTTCTGTAAAGCTTGTTCATTTTAAATGCTTAATTCTCTGACGTGACTGCTAGTACTGGTTTCAGAAATCTTACATTGAGTGACGCTCAGATTTTTGTCTCGTAACATTTCTGTCTTTTTAACATGGATAGATTTTGGTCAAGTCAGTAGCTCGTTGATATAAATGTAGTTTATCCTTCTATTCTCTGTGCTGGTGAATGAACATAACATAGCTGTGACTCCTATTACAATGAGCGTTTGTGCATAAGAGTTGTGACAATCCATGTATATACAGTACTGGCAATTGGTTAACTACTCCTAGGTGTCTGAGAAATGAAAGGAAATCATTGTGCTTGTCTGTGCCTCTAATACAAGCCTTTGCTTTTGTACACATAATCTGTTGTGTCTGTAGTATAGAAGTTTTTTAACCTTTTTTTGTAGTTTTTTTTTTTTAATATATATGTATATTTAGGAGCAGATGAGTATAAAAGCTATTGTACCACGCTGCAAAATATGTCTGGTCCAATACATGTCTGTTCACTGGTTTTTAGTCTCTGCTAGGTGTAAAAAGTTTTTCTTGCAATGTTGTAGGTAAAAAGAAAATTGAATAACTTAATTATGTTTCTCTATCCAAAACATAAATGATTCAAATCCCAGCTCCTCCTACAACCATTGTTTTGTAAAAAAAGGTGGAAGAACTAGAAACGTTGGCAACATGGCACAGATGGCAAATCAATTTGATGACAAATGAATGCATTTTACTCCAAAATTTGACTGGATTTATCTATCTATCATTATCTTCATATCTTCTATCACTTCTTTCCTAACGGTTCTTCTATATTTTGCATACTATAAAGTGAGCAGGGGTGCTCAATTTTTATGTGGATTAGTTAGGTCACTTGGCAGTATATGATGTTTATGCATGTGTCTGCTAAGGACTCCATTTTCATAAATAGCAGCCTCGGCCAATGAGCTGTTCAGTAATTTAGTCTTGGATTGCAGTTCTGCTTTTTATCTTTTTGTCTTACAGAGTGTTCCTTTTAGATAATCTATATTTTGTAATAGAAGATTACATGCTGCAGTCCGAATTCAGCATTTCCGTGCTGCAGTCCTAATATTAAACTTTCTTCAAGATTAAAAAGCCACACATATGATAGTGCCTTCACTATCACTAACTAGTGCTGTGGTGTTATATTACATTTTGTTTCTAAGAGTAGTGGATCTGCCATCTTGATTTTAGATATAACATTTATATGGCTTTATTTTTTTCCACATTGAATTGCATCACTCTTTCATCATTAGAAAAAGCAAATTGTCCCCCCTCCCCACTACCACCACCACACACACTTTAACAGAGGGTGGAGGATTGTGTGGGTGGAGGGCTACAGAGGTTAAACGATAACTTTCACTTTTATTGATTTGTGTCCTCCCTGTTATTGGCTGTCATAACAAGCACATTGCTAGTCAGGGACATATTTATTGTGTAACCCTTGGATTCATATATGTGCTTTCGTATCAGTGTATTTTATCTGTACAATTATTTAATATAACAAAGCACAGGTACTGTAGATGTTACAAAATGATGCATTTGTTTTCCATGTCTGGAATAAATGGATGGCTCTACATTCATTTTAGGGCTTCTAGTCCAGCACTGCTTTAGGGTTTAGGTCAATAATCAAACGTCTTCTAGTCAGTAAGGGGTAATATTCAAAATGTCTTCACAAGGTTAGGTGATGTAAATGACAATGACAGACTGTTAAGGGGTGTGACAAATTGATAACATCTGGATGAATGGGTGTTGAGCTTCTCTCACACAAAGAACACGTGGAACAAGGCCTGACCTTTACAAACTGACTTTGTGTGATACAATGGAGGCGTTCCTCTAGACTTGTTTAATGCATTGGTGAACAATGAAACTACCACAACTAAGTATATATGGAGCTAAAAGCATAGTTTTGTGTTGTTTATAATCCATATGTTCAATAAAATATCTCTCTATTTCCCTGCTTGGGAAATATGTATACATGTGTGTGTGTGTGTGTGTGTGTGTGTGTGTATGTAT